>NW_027278482.1:0-87237 GCF_030028105.1 Mobula birostris
AAACGCTCTCTTCCCCATCATACAAACCAATTCCCACAAAATCTGTCTTTCCCCATTATACAATCCAATTCCACCAAATTCTCTCTTCCCCATCATGCAATCCAATTCCCACAAACTCTGTCGTTCCCATCATACAATCCAATTCCCACAAACTCTCTTTCCCCATCGTACAATCCCATTCTCACAAATTCACGCTTTCCCCATCATACAATCCAATTCCCACAAACTCTTTCTTTCCCCATCCTACAATCCAATTCTCACATACTCTCTCTTCCCCATCATACAATCCAATTCCAACAAGCTCTCTGCTCCCCCATTATACAAACCAATTCATGCAAACTCTCTCTTCTCCATCATACAATTCAATGACAATAAGCCCTCTTCCGCCATACTACAATCAGGTTGCAACAAACACTCTCTTTCCCATTCTTGAATCCAATTCCCACAAACTCTCTCTTCCCAATTAGACAATCCAGTTCACACAAACTCTCTCTTCCCCCATCACACAATCCAATTCCCACAAACTCTCTCTTTCCCATCATACAATCCAATTCCTACAAACGCTATCTTCCAAAGCATACAATCCAAATCCCACAAAATCGCTCTTCCCGTATTGTACAATCCAGTTTCCACAAACTCTGCCTTTCGCCATCATACAGTCCAATTCGCACATCTCTCTCTTCCCCATCATACAATCCAAATCCCACAAACTCTCGCTTTCCCCATCATACAATCCAATACCCACAAACTCTCTTTTCCCGATCATACAATCCAATTCCCACAAACCCTCCCTTTCCCATAATACAATCCAATTCGCACAAACTATCTCTTCCCCATCATACAACCCAATTCCCACAAACACTCTCTTCCCCCATCATGCAATACAATTCCCACAATCTCTATCTTCCCCATCATACAATCCAATTCCCACAAATTCTCTGTTCCCTATCATACAATCCGGTTCCCACAAGCTCTCTGTTCCCCCAAAATTAAATTCAATTCCCACAAACTCTCTCTTCCCCATCATACAATCCAATACCCACAAACTCTCTTTTCCCGATCATACAATCCAATTCCCACAATCCCTCTCTTTCCCATAATACAATCCAATTCGCACAAACTATCTCTTCCCCATCATACAATCCAATTCCCACAAACACTCTCATCCCCCATCATGCAATACTATTCCCACAATCCCTCTGTTCCCCATCGTGCAATCCAATTCCCAGAAACTCATCGTTCCACATCATACAATCCAGTTTCCACAAGCTCTCTGTTCACCCAACATACAATCCAAATCCCACAAACTCTCCCTTTCCCCATCATACAATCCAATACCCACAAACACTCTATTCCCCCATCAGGCAATACAATTCCCACAATCTCTCTCTTCCCCATCATACAATCCAATTCCTAGAAATTCTCTGTTCCCCATCATACAATCCGGTTCCCACAAGCTCTCTGTTCCCCCAAAATTAAATCCAATTCCGACAAACTCTCTCTTCCCCATCATGCAATCCAGTTCCCACACACTCTATCATTCCCCATTATACAATCCAATTCCCACAAACTCTCTCGTTCCCGATCATACAATCCAATTCCCACGAACTCTCTCCTTTCCCATCATACAATCCAATTCCCACATACTCTCTCTTTCCCATTATACAAACGAATTCCCACAAAATCTCTCTTCCCCATCATAAAATTTAATTCCCACAAACTCTCTCTTTTTCTATCATAAAATCCAATTCCCACAATCTCTCGCTTTCCCCATCATGCAATCCAATTCCCACAAACTCTCCCTTTCCCATAATACAATCCAATTCGCACAAACTATCTCTTCCCATTATACAATCCAATTCCCACAAACACTCTCTTCCCCCATCATGCAATACAATTCCCACAAATTCTCTGTTCCCCATCATACAATCCGGTTCCCACAAGCTCTCTGTTCCCCCAAAATTAAATTCAATTCCCACAAACTCTCTCTTCCCCATCATACAATCCAATTCCCACAAACTCTCTGTTCCCCATCATGCAATCCAGTTCCCACAAGCTCACTCTTCCCCCATCATACAATTCAATTCCCACAATTTCTCTCTTCCAAATCATACAATCCAATTCCCACAAACTCGCTCTTCCCCTATTGTGCAAACCAGTTCCCACAAACTCTTTCTTTCCCCATCATACAATCCAATTCCCACAAACTCTTTCTTCCCCATAATGCAATCCAATTCCCACAAACTCTCTCTTTCCCATAATACAATCGAATTCGCACAAACTATCTCTTCCCCATCATACAATCCAATTGCCACAAACACTCTCTTCCCCCATCATGCAATACAATACCCACAATCTCTCTCTTCCCCATCATACAATCCAATTCCCACAAACTCGCACTTCCCCATCATACAATCCAATTCCCACAAACTCGGACTTCCCCAATAGAACTATTCAGTTTCCTCAAACTCTGTCTTTCCCCAACATACAATCCAATTCCCACATCTCTCTCTTCCCCATCATACAATCCAATTCCCACAAACTCTCTCTTCCTCATCATACAATCCAATTCCCATAAACTCTCTCTTCCCCATCATACAATCCAATTCCCTCAGACTCTCTCGTCCCTCATCATACAATCCAATTCCCACGAACTCTCTCCTTTCCCATCATACAATCCAATTCCCACATACTCTCTCTCTTCCCGATCATACAATCCAATTCCCACAAACTCACTCTTTCCCATTATACAAACGAATTCCCACAAAATCTCTCTTCCCCATCATAAAATTTAATTCCCACAAACTCTCTTTTTCTATCATAAAATCCAATTCCCACAATCTCTCGCTTTCCCCATCATGCAATCCAAATCCCACAAACTTCCCCTTTCCCATAATACAATCCAATTCGCACAAACTATCTCTTCCCCATCATAAAATCCAATTCCCACAAACACTCTCTTCCCCCATCATACAATCCGGTTCCCACAAGCTCTCTGTTCCCCCAAAATTGAATTCAATTCCCACAAACTCTCTCTTCCCCATCATACAATCCAATTCCCACAAACTCTCTGTTCCCCATCATGCAATCCAGTTCCCACAAGCTCACTCTTCCCCCATCATACAATTCAATTCCCACAATTTCTCTCGTCCAAATCATACAATCCAATTCCCACAAACTCGCTCTTCCCCTATTGTGCAATCCAGTTCCCACAAACTCTTTCTTTCCACATCATACAATCCAATTCCCACAAACTCTTTCTTCCCCATAATGCAATCCAAATCCCACAAACTATCTCTTCCCCATCGCAGAATCCAATTCCCACAAACTCTCTCTTTCCCATAATACAATCCAATTCGCACAAACTATCTCTTCCCCATCATACAATCCAATTCCCACAAACACTCTCTTCCCCCATCATGCAATACAATTCCCACAATCTCTCTCTTCCCCATCATACAATCCAATTCCCACAAACTCGCACTTCCCCATCATACAATCCAATTCCCACAAACTCGCACTTCCCCAATAGAACTATTCAGTTTCCACAAACTCTGTCTTTCCCCAACATACAATCCAATTCCCACATCTTTCTCTTCCCCATCATACAATCCAATTCCCACAAATTCTCTCTTCCTCATC
The DNA here is from genome assembly GCF_030028105.1 of Mobula birostris. Lineage (NCBI taxonomy): Eukaryota > Metazoa > Chordata > Chondrichthyes > Myliobatiformes > Myliobatidae > Mobula > Mobula birostris. Next base: position 3,643 of record NW_027278482.1, read on the forward strand.
ATACAATCCAATTCCCATAAACTCTCTCTTCCCCATCATACAATCCAATTCCCTCAGACTCTCTTGTCCCTCATCATACAATCCAATTCCCACGAACTCTCTCCTTTCCCATCATACAATCCAATTCCCACATACTCTCTCTCTTCCCGATCATACAATCCAATTCCCACAAACTCACTCTTTCCCATTATACAAACGAATTCCCACAAACTCTCTCTTCCCCATCATAAAATTTAATTCCCACAAACTCTCTCTTTTTCTATCATAAAATCCAATTCCCACAATCTCTCGCTTTCCCCATCATGCAATCCAATTCCCACAAACTCTCCCTTTCCCATAATACAATCCAATTCGCACAAACTATCTCTTCCCCATCATACAATCCAATTCCCACAAACACTCTCTTCCCCCATCATGCAATACAATTCCCACAATCTCTATCTTCCCCATCATACAATCCAATTCCCACAAATTCTCTATTCCCCATCATACAATCCGGTTCCCACAAGCTCTCTGTTCCCCCAAAATTAAATTGAATTCCCACAAACTCTCTCTTCCCCATCATACAATCCAATTCCCACAAACTCTCTGTTCCCCATCATGCAATCCAGTTCCCACAAGCTCACTCTTCCCCCATCATACAATTCAATTCCCACAATTTCTCTCTTCCAAATCATACAATCCATTTCCCACAAACTCGCTCTTCCCCTATTGTGCAAACCAGTTCCCACAAACTCTTTCTTTCCCCATCATACAATCCAATTCCCACAAACTCTTTCTTCCCCATAATGCAATCCAATTCCCACAAACTCTCTCTTTCCCATAATACAATCCAATTCGCACAAACTATCTCTTCCCCATCATACAATCCAATTGCCACAAACACTCTCTTCCCCCATCATGCAATACAATTCCCACAATCTCTCTCTTCCCCATCATACAATCCAATTCCCACAAACTGGCACTTCCCCATCATACAATCCAATTCCCACAAACTCGGACTTCCCCAATAGAACTATTCAGTTTCCTCAAACTCTGTCTTTCCCCAACATACAATCCAATTCCCACATCTCTCTCTTCCCCATCATACAATCCAATTCCCACAAACTCTCTCTTCCCCATCATACAATCCAATTCCCTCAGACTCTCTCGTCCCTCATCATACAATCCAATTCCCACGAACTCTCTCCTTTCCCATCATACAATCCAATTCCCACATACTCTCTCTCTTCCCGATCATACAATCCAATTCCCACAAACTCACTCTTTCCCATTATACAAACGAATTCCCACAAACTCTCTCTTCCCCATCATAAAATTTAATTCCCACAAACTCTCTTTTTCTATCATAAAATCCAATTCCCACAATCTCTCGCTTTCCCCATCATGCAATCCAAATCCCACAAACTTCCCCTTTCCCATAATACAATCCAATTCGCACAAACTATCTCTTCCCCATCATACAATCCAATTCCCACAAACACTCTCTTCCCCCATCATGCAATACAATTCCCACAATCTCTCTCTTCCCCATCATACAATCCAATTCCCACAAATTCTCTGTTCCCCATCATACAATCCGGTTCCCACAAGCTCTCTGTTCCCCCAAAATTGAATTCAATTCCGACAAACTCTCTCTTCCCCATCATACAATCCAATTCCCACAAACTCTCTGTTCCCCATCATGCAATCCAGTTCCCACAAGCTCACTCTTCCCCCATCATACAATTCAATTCCCACAATTTCTCTCTTCCAAATCATACAATCCAATTCCCACAAACTCGCTCTTCCCCTATTGTGCAATCCAGTTCCCACAAACTCTTTCTTTCCACATCATACAATCCAATTCGCGCAAACTATCTCTTCCCCATCATACAATCCAATTCCCACAAACTCACACTTCCCCATCATACAATCCAATTCCCACAAACTCGCGCTTCCCCAATAGAACTATTCAGTTACCACAAACTCTGTCTTTCCGCAACATACAATCCAATTCCCACATCTTTCTCTTCCCCATCATACAATCCAATTCCCACAAACTCTCTCTTCCTCATCATGCAATCCAATTCCCATAAACTCTCTCTTCCCCATCATACAATCCAATTCCCTCAGACTCTCTCGTCCCTCATCATACAATCCAATTCCCACGAACTCTCTCCTTTCCCATCATACAATCCAATTCCCACATACTCTCTCTCTTCCCGATCATACAATCCAATTCCCACAAACTCACTCTTTCCCATTATACAAACGAATTCCCACAAACTCTCTCTTCCCCATCATAAAATTTAATTCCCACAAACTCTCTCTTTTTCTATCATAAAATCCAATTCCCACAATCTCTCGCTTTCCCCATCATGCAATCCAAATCCCACAAACTTCCCCTTTCCCATAATACAATCCAATTCGCACAAACTATCTCTTCCCCATCATACAATCCAATTCCCACAAACACTCTCTTCCCCCATCATGCAATACAATTCCCACAATCTCTCTCTTCCCCATCATGCAATCCAATTCCCACAAATTCTCTGTTCCCCATCATACAAGCCGGTTCCCACAAGCTCTCTGTTCCCCCAAAATTAAATTCAATTCCCACAAACTCCCTCTTCCCCATCATACAATCCAATTCCCACAAACTCTCTCTTCCCCATCATGCACTCCAGTTCCCACAAGCTCACTCTTCCCCCATCATACAATTCAATTCCCACAATTTCTCTCTTCCAAATCATACAATCCAATTCCCACAAACTCGCTCTTCCCCTAATGTGCAATCCAGTTCCCACAAACACTCTCTTCCCCATTCATGCAATACAATTCCCACAATCTCTCTCTTCCCCATCATACAATCCAATTCCCACAAACTCGCACTTCCCCATCATACAATCCAATTCCCACAAACTCGCACTTCCCCAATAGAACTATTCAGTTTCCACAAACTCTGTCTTTCCCCAACATACAATCCAATTCCCATATCTCTCTCTTCCCCATCATACAATCCAATTCCCCAAACTCTCTCTTCCTCATCATACAATCCAATTCCCATAAACTCTCTCTTCCCCATCATACAATCCAATTCCCTCAGACTCTCTCGTCCCTCATCATACAATCCAATTCCCACAAACTCCCTGTTCCCCATCATACAATCCGGTTCCCACAAGCTCTCTGTTCCCCCAAAATGCAATTCAATTCCCACAAACTCTCCCTTCCCCATCATACAATCCAATACCCACAAACTCACTCTTCCCCTATTATACAATCCAGTTCACACAAACTCTGTTTTTCCCCATTATACAATCCAATTCCCACAAACTCTTCGTTCCCCATCGTACAATCCATGTCCCACAAGCTCTCTGTTCCCCCAACATATAACCCAATTCCACCAAATTCTCTCTTCCCCATCATGCAATCCAATTCCCACAAACTCTGTCTTTCCGATCATACAATCCAATTCCCACAAACTCTCTCTTTCCCATCATATAATCCAATTCCCACAAACTCTCTCTTTCCCCATCGTACAATCCCATTCTCACAAATTCACGCTTTCCCGATCATACAATCCAATTCCCACAAACTCTTTCTTTCCCCATCCTACAATCCAATTCTCACATACTCTCTCTTCCCCATCATACAATACAATTCCAACAAGCTCTCTGATCCCCCATTATACAAACCAATTCAAGCAAACTCTCTCTTCTCCATCGTACAATTCAATGACAATAAGCCCTCTTCCCCCATACTACAATCCAGTTGCAACAAACTCTCTCTTTCCCATTCTTGAATCCAATTCCCACAAACCCTCTCTTCCCAATTAGACAATCCAGTTCACACAAACTCTCACTTCCCCCATCACACAATCCAATTCCCACAAACGCTCTCTTTCCCATAATACAATCCAATTCCAAGAAACGGTATCTTCCAAAGCATACAATCCAATTCCCACAAACTCGCTCTTCCCCTATTGTACAATCTAGTTTCCACAAACTCTGTCTTTCGCCATCATACAATCCAATTCCCACAAACTCGCACTTCCCCATCATACAATCCAATTCCCACAACCTCGCACTTCCCCAATAGAACTATTCAGTTTCCACAAACTCTGTCTTTCCCCAACATACAATCCAATTCCCATATCTCTCTCTTCCCCATCATATAATCCAATTCCCCAAACTCTCTCTTCCTCATCATACAATCCGATTCCCATAAACTCTCTCTTCCCCATCATACAATCCAATTCCCTCAGACTCTGTCGTCCCACATCATACAATCCAATTCCCACAAACTCCCTGTTCCCCATCATACAATCCGGTTCCCACAAGCTCTCTGTTCCCCCAAAATGCAATCCAATTCCCACAAACCCTCTGTTCCCCATCATGCAATCCAGTACCCACAAGCTCACTCTTTCCCCATCATACAATTCAATTCCCACAAACTCTCCCTTCCCCATCATACAATCCAATACCCACAAACTCGCTCTTCCCCTATTATACAATCCAGTTCACACAAACTCTGTTTTTCCCCATTATACAATCCAATTCCCACAAACTCTTCGTTCCCCATCGTACAATCCATGTCCCACAAGCTCTCTGTTCCCCCAATATATAACCCAATTCCCACAAACTCACTCTTCCCCATCATACAATCTAATTCCCACAAACTCTCTGTTCCCCATCATACAATCCAATGCCCACAAACTCTCTCTTCCCCCATCGTACAATCCAGTTCCCAGAAACGCTCTCTTCGCCATCATACGATCCAATGCCCACAAAATCTGTATTTCCCCATTATACAATCCAATTCCACCAAATTCTCTCTTCCCCATCATGCAATCCAATTCACACAAACTCTGTCTTTCCGATCATACAATCCAATTCCCACAAACTCTCTCTTTCCCATCATATAATCCAATTCCCACAAACTCTCTCTTTCCCCATCGTACAATCCCATTCTCACAAATTCACGCTTTCCCGGTCATACAATCCAATTCCCACAAACTCTTTCTTTCCCCATCCTACAATCCAATTCTCACATACTCTCTCTTCCCCATCATACAATTCAATTCCAACAAGCTCTCTGCTCCCCCATTATACAAACCAATTCATGCGAACTCTCTCTTCTCCATCGTACAATTCAATGACAATAAGCCCTCTTCCCCAATACTACAATCCAGTTGCAACAAACTCTCTCTTTCCCATTCTTGAATCCAATTCCCACAAACTCTCTCTTTCCCATCATACAATCCAATTCCTACAAACGGTATCTTCCAAAGCATACAATCCAATTCCCACAAACTCGCTCTTCCCCTATTGTACAATCCAGTTTACACAAACTCTGTCTTTCGCCATCATACAATCCAATTCCCACATCTCTCTCTTCCCCATCATACAATCCAATTCCCACAAACTCTCTCTTTCCCCATCATACAATCCAGTTCCCACAAGCTCTCTGTTCCCCCAACATACAATCCAAATCCCACAAACTCGCTCTTTCCCCATCATACAATCCAATACCCACAAACTCTCTTTTCCCGATCATACAATCCAATTCCCACAAACTCTCTCTTTCCCATAATACAATCCAATTCGCACAAACTATCTCTTCCCCATCATACAATCCAATTCCCACAAACACTCTCTTCCCCCATCATGCAATACAATTCCCACAATCTCTCTGTTCCCCATCGTGCAATTCAATTCCCAGAAACTCATTGTTCCACATCATACAACCCAGTTCCCACAAGCTCTCTGTTCCCCCAACATACAATCCAAATCCCACAATCTCTCTCCTTCCCCATCATACAATCCAATACCCTCAAACACTCTCTTCCCCCATCATGCAATACAATTCCCACAATCTCTCTCTTCCCCATCATACAATCCAATTCCTAGAAATTCTCTGTTCCCCATCATACAATCCGGTTCCCACAAGCTCTCTGTTCCCCCAAAAATAAATCCAGTTCCCACACACTCTATCATTCCCGATCATACAATCCAATTCCCACGAACTCTCTCCTTTTCTATCATACAATCCAATTCCCACATACTCTCTCTCTTCCCGATCATACAATCCAATTCCCACAAACTCACTCTTTCCCATTATACAAACGAATTCCCACAAGCTCTCTCTTCCCCTTCATAAAATTTAATTCCCACAAACTCTCTCTTTTCCTATCATAAAATTCAATTCCCACAATCTCTCGCTTTCCCCATCATGCAATGCAATTCCCACAAACTCTCTCTTTCCCATAATACAATCCAATTCGCACAAACTATCTCTTCCTCATCATACAATCCAATTCGCACAAACACTCTCTTCCCCCATCATGCAATACAATTCCCACAATCTCTCTCTTCCCCATCATACAATCCAATTCCCACAAATTCTCTGTTCCCCATCATACAATCCGGTTCCCACAAGCTCTCTGTTCCCCAAAAATTAAATTCAATTCCCACAGACACTGTCTTCCCCATCATGCAATCCAATTCCAACAAACTCTCTGTTCCCCATCATGCAATCCAGTCCCCACAAGCTCACTCTTCCCCCATCATACAATTCAATTCCCACAATTTCTCTCTTCCAAATCATACAATCCAATTCCCACAAACTCGCTCTTCCCCTATTGTGCAATCCAGTTCCCACACTCTTTCTTTCCCCATCATACAATCCAATTCCCACAAACTCTTTCTTCCCCATAATGCAATCCAATTCCCACAAACTATCTCTTCCCCATCATACAATCCAATTCCCACAAACTCTCTCTTTCCCATAATACAATCTAAATCGCACAAACTATCTCTTCCCCATCATACAATCCAATTCCCACAATCTCTCTCTTCCCCATCATACATTCCAATTCCCAGAAATTCTCTGTTCCCCATCATGCAATCCAGTTCCAGCAAGCTCACTCTTCCACTATCATACAATCCAGTTCCCACAAACGCTCTCTTCCCAATCATACAATCCAATTCCCACAAACTCGCACTTCCCCAATAGAACAATTCAGTTTCCACAAACTCTGTCTTTCCCCAACATACAATCCAATTCCCAGATCTCTCTCTTCCCCATCATACAATCCAATACCCACAAACTCGCTCTTCCCCTATTATACAATCCAGTTCACACAAACTCTGTTTTTCCCCATTACACAATCCAATTCCCACAAACTCTTCGTTCCCCATCGTACAATCCATGTCCCACAAGCTCTCTGTTCCCCCAACATATAATCCAATTCCCACAAACTCACTCTTCCCCATCATACAATCTAATTCCCACAAACTCTCTGTTCCCCATCATACAATCCAATGCCCACAAACTCTCTCTTCCCCCATCATACAATCCAGTTCCCACAAACACTCTCTTCCCCCATCATGCAATACAATTTCCACAAATTCTCTGTTCCCCATCATACAACCCGGTTCCCACAAGCTCTCTGTTCCCCCAAAATTAAATTGAATTCCCAGAAACTCTCTCTTCCCCATCATGCAATCCAATACCCACAAGCTCTCTGTTCCCCATCATGCAATCCAGTTCCCACAAGCTCACCCTTCCCCCATCATACAATTTAATCCCCACAATCTATCTCTTCCAAATCATACAATCCAATTCCCACAAACTCTCTCTTCCCGATAATACAATCCAATTCCCACAAACTATCTCTTCCCCATGATACAATCCCATTCCCACAAACACTCTCTTCCCCCATCATGCAATACAATTCCCACAATCTCTCTCTTCCACATCATACAATCCAATTCCCAGAAATTCTCAGTTCCCCATCATACAATCCGGTTCCCACAAGCTCTCTTTTCTCCCAAGATGCAATCCAATTCCCACAAACTCTCTCTTTCCCCATCATGCAACCCAATTCCCACAAACACTCTTATCCCCTTCATGCAATCCAATACCCACAAACTCTCTGTTCCCCATCATGCAATCCAGTTCCCACAAGCTCACTCTTCCCCCATCATACAATTTAATTCCCACAATCTCTCTCTTCCAAATCATACAATCCAATTCCCACAAACACTCTCTTCCCCCATCATGCAATACAATTCCCACAATCTCTCTCTTCCACATCATACAATCCAATTCCCAGAAATTCTCAGTTCCCCATCATTCAATCCGGTTCCCACAAGCTCTCTGTTCCCCCAAGATGCAATCCAATTCCCACAAACTCGCTCTTCCCCAATAGTACAATTCAGTTTCCACAAACTCTGTCTTTCCACATCATACAATCCAGTTCCCACAAGCGCTCTCTTCCCCATCATACAATCCAATTCCCACAAACTCTCTCTTTCCCATCATACAATCCAATACCCACAATCTCACTCTTCCCCCATCACACAATCCAATTCCCACAAACTCTCTCTTCCCCATCATACAATCCAATTCCCACAAACTCTCTCTTTCCCATAATACAATCTAAATCGCACAAACTATCTCTTCCCCCATCATACAATCCAATTCCCACAATCTCTCTCTCCCCATCATACAATCCAATTCCCAGAAATTCTCTGTTCCCCATCATGCAATCCAGTTCCAGCAAGCTCACTCTTCCACTATCATACAATCGTTCCCACAAACGCTCTCTTCCCAATCATACAATCCAATTCCACAAACTCGCACTTCCCCAATAGAACAATTCAGTTTCACAAACTCTGTCTTTCCCCAACATACAATCCAATTCCCAGATCTCTCTCTTCCCCATCATGCAATCCAATACCCACAAACTCGCTCTTCCCCTATTATACAATCCAGTTCACACAAACTCTGTTTTTCCCCATTACACAATCCAATTACCACAAACTCTTCGTTCCCCATCGTACAATCCATGTCCCACAAGCTCTCTGTTCCCCCAACATATAACCCAATTCCCACAAACTCACTCTTCCCCCATCATACAATCTAATTCCCACAAACTCTCTGTTCCCCATCATACAATCCAATGCCCACAAACTCTCTCTTCCCCATCGTACAATCCAGTTCCCAGAAACGCTCTCTTCGCCATCATACGATCCAATTCCCACAAAATCTGTATTTCCCCATTATACAATCCAATTCCACCAAATTCTCTCTTCCCCATCATGCAATCCAATTCCCACAAACTCTGTCTTTCCGATCATACAATCCAATTCCCACAAACTCTCTCTTTCCCATCATATAATCCAATTCCCACAAACTCTCTCTTCCCCATCGTACAATCCCATTCTCACAAATTCACGCTTTCCCGGTCATACAATCCAATTAACACAAACTCTTTCTTTCCCCATCCTACAATCCAATTCTCACATACTCTCTCTTCCCCATCATACAATACAATTCCAACAAGCTCTCTGTTCACCCAACATATAATCCAATTCCCACAAACTCACTCTTCCCCATCATACAATCCAGTTCCCACAAACACTCTCTTCCCCCATCATGCAATACAATTACCACAAATTCTCTGTTCCCCATCATACAACCCGGTTCCCACAAGCTCTCTGTTCCCCCAAAATTAAATTGAATTCCCAGAAACTCTCTCTTCCCCATCATGCAATCCAATACCCACAAGCTCTCTGTTCCCCATCATGCAATCCAGTTCCCACAAGCTCACTCTTCCCCCATCATACAATTTAATTCCCACAATCTATCTCTTCCAAATCATACAATCCAATTCCCACAAACTCTCTCTTCCCGATAATACAATCCAATTCCCACAAACTATCTCTTCCCCATGATACAATCCAATTCCCACAAACACTCTCTTCCCCATCATGCAATACAATTCCCACAATCTCTCTCTTCCACATCATACAATCCAATTCCCACAAACTCGCTCTTCCCCTATTGTGCAATCCAGTTCCCACCAAACTCTTTCGTTCCCCATCATGCAATCCAATTCCCACATCTCTCTCTTCCCCATCATACAATCCAATTCCCACAAACTCTCTCTTCCCCATAATACAATCCAATTCCCACAAACTATCTCTTCCCCATGATACAATCCAATTCCCACAAACACTCTCTTCCCCCATCATGCAATACAATTCCCACAATCTCTCTCTTCCACATCATACAATCCAATTCCCAGAAATTCTCAGTTCCCCATCATACAATCCGGTTCCCACAAGCTCTCTGTTCCCCCAAGATGCAATCCAATTCCCACAAACTCTCTCTTTCCCCATTATGCAACCCAATTCCCACAAACCCTCTGTTCCCCATCATGCAACCCAGTTCCCGCAAGCTCACTCTTCCCCCATCATACAATTCAATTCCCACAAACTCTCTCTTCCCCATCATACAATCCAATTCCCACAAACTCGCTCTTCCCTCTATTATGCAATCCAATTCCCAGAAACTCTGTCTTTCCCCATCATACAATCTAATTCCCACAAACTCTCTGTTCCCATCATACAATCCAATGCCCACAAACTCTCTTTTCTCCCATCATACAATCCAGTTCCCACAAACGCACTCTTCCCCATCATACAATCCAATTCCCACAAACTCGCTCTTCCCCAATAGTACAATTCAGTTTCCACAAACTCTGTCTTTCCACATCATACAATCCAGTTCCCACAAACTCTTTCTTTCCCCATCATACAATTTAATTCCCACAATCTCTCTCTTCCAAATCATACAATCCAATTCCCACAAACTCGCTCTTCCCTATTGTGCAATCCAGTTCCCACAAACTCTTTCTTTCCCCATCGTACAATCCAATTCCCACATCTCTCTCTTCCCCATCATACAATCCAATTCCCACAACTCTCTCTTCCCCATAATACAATCCAATTCCCACAATCTCTCTCTTCCACATCATACAATCCAATTCCCCAGAATTCTCAGTTCCCCATCATACAATCGGTTCCCACAAACTCTCTTTTCCCCCATCATGCAATCCAGTTCCCACAAACGCACTCTTCCCCATGATACAATCCAATTCCCACAAACTCGCTCTTCCCCAATAGTACAATCAGTTTCCACAAACTCTGTCTTTCCCCATCATACAATCCAGTTCCCACAAACTCTCGCTTTCCCATCATACAATCCAATACCCACAATCTAACTCTTCCCCCATCACACAATCCAATTCCCACAAACTCTCTCTTTCCCATCATACAATCCAATTCCTGCAAACTCTCTCTTTCCCCATCATACAATCCAATCCCCACAAAATCTCTGGTTCTCCATCATGCAATTCATTTCCAATAAGATCTCTTTTCCACATCATACAATCCAATTCCGCACACTCTATCATTCCCCATTATACAATCCAATTCCCACAAACTCCTCTCGTTCCCGATCATACAATCCAATTCCCACAAACTCACTCTTTCCCATTATACAATCGAATTCCCACAAACTCTCTTTTCCCCATCATATAATTTAATTCCCACAAACTCTCTCTTTTCCTATCATAAAATCCAATTCCCACAATCTCTCGCTTTCCCCATCATACAATCCAATTCCAACAAACTCTCTCTTTCCCATAATACAATCCATTTCGCACAAACTATCTCTTCCCCATCATACAATCCAATTCCCACAAACACTCTCTTCTACCATCATGCAATACAATTCCCACAAATTCTCTGTTCCCATCATACAACCCGGTTCCCACAAGCTCTCTGTTCCCCCAAATTAAATTCACTTCCCACAAACTCTCTCTTCCCCATCATGCAATCCAATTCCCACAAACTCTCTGTTCCCCATCATGCAATCCAGTTCCCACAGCTCACTCTTCCCCCATCATACAATTTAATTCCCACAATCTCTCTCTTCCAAATCATACAGTCCCAATTCCCACAAACTCGCTCTTCCCCTATTGTGCAATCCAGTTCCCACAAACTCTTTCTTTACCCATCATACAATCCAATTCCCACATCTCTCTCTTTCCCCATCATACAATCCAATTCCCACATCTCTCTCTTCCCCATTATACAATCCAATTCCCACAAACTCTCTCTTCCTCATCGTACAATCCAATTCCCATAAACTCTCTCTTCCCCATCATACAATCCAATTCCCACAGACTCTCTCGTCCCCCATCATACAATCCAATCCCACAAATTCTCTGTTCCCCATCATACAAGTCCGGTTCCAACAAGCTCTCTGTTCCCCCAAAATGCAATCCAATTCCCACAAACTCTCTGTTCTCCATCATGCAATCCAGTACCCACAAGCTCACTCTTTCCCCAACATACAATTCAATTCCCACAAACTCTCCCTTCCCCATCGTGCAATCCAATACCCAGAAACTCGCTCTTCCCCTATTGTGCAATCCAGTTCCCACAAATCTTTCTTTCCCCATCATACAATCCAATTCCCACATCTCTCTCTTCCCCATCATACAATCCAATTCCCACAAACTCTCTCTTCCCATAATACAATCCAATTCCCACAAACTATCTCTTCCCCATGATACAATCCAATTCCCACAAACACTCTCTTCCCCATCATGCAAATACAATTCCCACAATCTCAATTCTTCCACATCATACAATCCAATTCCACAAACTCTCTCTTCCCCATAATACAATCCAATTCCCACAAACTATCTCTTCCCCATCATGCAACCCAGTTCCCCCAAGCTCACTCTTCCCCCATCATACAATTCAATTCCCACAAACACTCTCTTCCCCATCATACAATCCAATTCCCACAAACTCGCTCGTCCCGTATTAAGCAATCCAATTCCCAGAAACTCTGTCGTTCCCCATCATACAATCTAATTCCCACAAACTCTCTGTTCCCCATCATACAATCCAATGCTCACAAACTCTCTTTTCCCCCATCATACAATCCAGTTCCCACAAACGCACTCTTCCCCATCATACAATCCAATTCCCACAAACTCGCACTTCCCAATAGTACATTCAGTTTCCACAAACTCTGTCTTTCCCCATCATACAATCCAGTTCCCACAAGCGCACTCTTCCCCGTCATACAAACCAATTCCCACAAACTCTCTCTTTCCCATCATACAATCCAATACCCACAATCTCACTCTTCCCCCATCACACAATCCAATTCCCACAAACTCTCTCTTTCCCATCATACAATCCAATTCCTGCAAACTCTCTCTTTCCCATCATACAATCCAATCCCCACAAAATCTCTCGTTCCCCATCATGCAATTCATTTCCCATAAGCTCTCTTTTCCACATCATACAATCCAATTCCCACATACCTCTATCATTCCCATTATACAATCCAATTCCCACAAACTCTCTCCGTTCCCGATCATACAATCCAATTCCCACGAACTCTCTCCGTTCCCATCATACAATCCAATTCCCACATACTCTCTCTCTTCCCGATCATACAATCCAATTTCCACAAACTCACTCTTTCCCATTATACAATCGAATTCCCACAAACTCTCTCTTCCCATCATATAATTTAATTCCCACAAACTCTCTCTTTTCCTATCAATAAAATCCAATTCCACAATCTCTCGCTTTCCCCATCATACAATCCAATTCCCACAAACACACTCTTCACCCATCATGCAATACAATTCCCACAAATTCTCTGTTCCCCATCATACAACCCGGTTCCCACAAGCTCTCTGTTCCCCCAAAATTAAATTCAATTCCACAAAACTCTCTCTTCCCCATCATGCAATCCAATTCCCACAACTCTCTGTTCCCCATCATGCAATCCAGTTCCCACAAGATCACTCTTCCCCCATCATACAATTTAATTCCACAATCTCTCTCTTCCAAATCATACAATCCAATTCCCACAAACTTCTTCTTCCCCTATTGTGCAATCCAGTTCCCACAAACTCATTCATTCCCCATCATACAATTCAATTCCCACATCTCTCTCTTCCCCATCATACAATCAATTCCCACAAACACTCTCTTCCCCCATCATGCAATACAATTCCCCACAAACTCTCTCTTCCACATCATACAATCCAATTCCCAGAAATTCTCTGTTCATCCGGTTCCCACAAGCTCTCTGTTCCCCCAAAATTAAATTCTATTCCCACAAACACTGTCTTCCCCATCATGCAATCCAATTCCAACAAACTCTCTGTTCCCCATCATGCAATCCAGTCCCCACAAGCTCACTCTTCCCCCATCATACAATTCAATTCCCACAATTTCTCTCTTCCAAATCATACAATCCAATTCCCACAAACTCGCTCTTCCCCTATTGTGCAATCCAGTTCCCACACTCTTTCTTTCCCCATCATACAATCCAATTCCCACAAACTCTTTCTTCCTCATAATGCAATCCAATTCCCACAAACTATCTCTTCCCCATCATACAATCCAATTCCCACAAACTCTCTCTTTCCCATAATACAATCTAAATCGCACAAACTATCTCTTCCCCATCATACAATCCAATTCCCACAATCTCTCTCTTCCCCATCATACATTCCAATTCCCAGAAATTCTCTGTTCCCCATCATGCAATCCAGTTCCAGCAAGCTCACTCTTCCACTATCATACAATCCAGTTCCCACAAACGCTCTCTTCCCAATCATACAATCCAATTCCCACAAACTCGCACTTCCCCAATAGAACAATTCAGTTTCCACAAACTCTGTCTTTCCCCAACATACAATCCAATTCCCAGATCTCTCTCTTCCCCATCATACAATCCAATACCCACAAACTCGCTCTTCCCCTATTATACAATCCAGTTCACACAAACTCTGTTTTTCCCCATTACACAATCCAATTCCCACAAACTCTTCGTTCCCCATCGTACAATCCATGTCCCACAAGCTCTCTGTTCCCCCAACATATAATCCAATTCCCACAAACTCACTCTTCCCCATCATACAATCTAATTCCCACAAACTCTCTGTTCCCCATCATACAATCCAATGCCCACAAACTCTCTCTTCCCCCATCATACAATCCAGTTCCCACAAACACTCTCTTCCCCCATCATGCAATACAATTTCCACAAATTCTCTGTTCCCCATCATACAACCCGGTTCCCACAAGCTCTCTGTTCCCCCAAAATTAAATTGAATTCCCAGAAACTCTCTCTTCCCCATCATGCAATCCAATACCCACAAGCTCTCTGTTCCCCATCATGCAATCCAGTTCCCACAAGCTCACCCTTCCCCCATCATACAATTTAATTCCCACAATCTATCTCTTCCAAATCATACAATCCAATTCCCACAAACTCTCTCTTCCCGATAATACAATCCAATTCCCACAAACTATCTCTTCCCCATGATACAATCGAATTCCCACAAACACTCTCTTCCTCCATCATGCAATACAATTCCCACAATCTCTCTCTTCCACATCATACAATCCAATTCCCAGAAATTCTCAGTTCCCCATCATACAATCCGGTTCCCACAAGCTCTCTGTTCTCCCAAGATGCAATCCAATTCCCACAAACTCTCTCTTTCCCCATCATGCAACCCAATTCCCACAAACACTCTTATCCCCTTCATGCAATCCAATACCCACAAACTCTCTGTTCCCCATCATGCAATCCAGTTCCCACAAGCTCACTCTTCCCCCATCATACAAGTTAATTCCCGCAATCTCTCTCTTCCAAATCATACAATCCAATTCCCACAAACACTCTCTTCCCCCATCATGCAATACAATTCCCACAATCTCTCTCTTCCACATCATACAATCCAATTCCCAGAAATTCTCAGTTCCCCATCATTCAATCCGGTTCCCACAAGCTCTCTGTTCCCCCAAGATGCAATCCAATTCCCACAAACTCTCTCTTTCCCCATTATGCAACCCAATTCCCACAAACCCTCTGTTCCCCATCATGCAACCCAGTTCCCGCAAGCTCACTCTTCCCCCATCATACAATTCAATTCCCACAAACTCTCTCTTCCCCATCATACAATCCAATTCCCACAAACTCGCTCTTCCCCTATTATGCAATCCAATTCCCAGAAACTCTGTCTTTCCCCATCATACAATCTAATTTCCACAAACTCTCTGTTCCCATCATACAATCCAATGCCCACAAACTCTCTTTTCCCCCATCATACAATCCAGTTCCCACAAACGCACTCTTCCCCATCATACAATCCAATTCCCACAAACTCGCTCTTCCCCAATAGTACAATTCAGTTTCCACAAACTCTGTCTTTCCACATCATACAATCCAGT
This sequence comes from Mobula birostris, assembly GCF_030028105.1. Classification (NCBI taxonomy): domain Eukaryota; kingdom Metazoa; phylum Chordata; class Chondrichthyes; order Myliobatiformes; family Myliobatidae; genus Mobula; species Mobula birostris. Next base: position 19,755 of record NW_027278482.1, read on the forward strand.
TCCCACAAGCGCTCTCTTCCCCATCATACAATCCAATTCCCACAAACTCTCTCTTTCCCATCATACAATCCAATACCCACAATCTCACTCTTCCCCATCACACAATCCAATTCCCACAAACTCTCTCTTCCCCATCATACAATCCAATTCCCACAAACTCTCTCTTTCCCATAATACAATCTAAATCGCACAAACTATCTCTTCCCCATCATACAATCCAATTCCCACAATCTCTCTCTTCCCCATCATACAATCCAATTCCCAGAAATTCTCTGTTCCCCATCATGCAATCCAGTTCCAGCAAGCTCACTGTTCCCCCATCATACAATCCAGTTCCCACAAACGCTCTCTTCCCAATCATACAATCCAATTCCCACAAACTCGCACTTCCCCAATAGAACAATTCAGTTTCCACAAACTCTGTCTTTCCCCAACATACAATCCAATTCCCAGATCTCTCTCTTCCCCATCATACAATCCAATACCCACAAACTCGCTCTTCCCCTATTATACAATCCAGTTCACACAAACTCTGTTTTTCCCCATTACACAATCCAATTCCCACAAACTCTTCGTTCCCCATCGTACAATCCATGTCCCACAAGCTCTCTGTTCCCCCAACACACAATCGAGTTGCCACAAGCTCTCTGTTCCCCCATCATACAATCCAATTCCCACAAACTCTCTCTTTCCCATCATACAACCCGGTTCCCAAAATCTCACTCTTCCCCCATCACACAATCCAATTTCCACAAACTCTCTCTTTCCCATCATACAGTCCAATTCCTACAAACTCTCTCTTTCCCCATCATACAATCCAATCCCCACAAAATCTCTCGTTCTCCATCATGCAATTCATTTCCAATAAGCTCTCTTTTCCACATCATACAATCCAATTCCCACACACTCTATCATTCCCCATTATACAATCCAATACCCACAAACTCGCTCTTCCCCTATTATACAATCCAGTTCACACAAACTCTGTTTTTCCCCATTACACAATCCAATTCCCACAAACTCTTCGTTCTACATCGTACAATCCATGTCCCACAAGCTCTCTGTTCCCACAACATATAATCCAATTCCCACAAACTCACTCTTCCCCATCATACAATCTAATTCCCACAAACTCTCTGTTCCCCATCATACAATCCAATGCCCACAAACTCTCTCTTCCCCCATCATACAATCCAGTTCCCACAAACACTCTCTTCCCCCATCATGCAATACAATTTCCACAAATTCTCTGTTCCCCATCATACAACCCGGTTCCCACAAGCTCTCTGTTCCCCCAAAATTAAATTGAATTCCCAGAAACTCTCTCTTCCCCATCATGCAATCCAATTCCCACATCTCTCTCTTCCCCATCATACAATCCAATTCCCACAAACTCTCTCTTCCCCATAATACAATCCAATTCCCACAAACTAACTCTTCCCCATGATACAATCCAATTCCCACAAACACACTCTTCCCCCATCATGCAATACAATTCCCACAATCTCTCTCTTCCACATCATACAATCCAATTCCCAGAAATTCTCAGTTCCCCATCATACAATCCGGTTCCCACAAGCTCTCTGTTCCCCCAAGATGCAATCCAATTCCCACAAACTCTCTCTTTCCCCATTATGCAACCCAATTCCCACAAACCCTCTGTTCCCCATCATGCAACCCAGTTCCCGCAAGCTCACTCTTCCCCCATCATACAATTCAATTCCCACAAACTCTCTCTTCCCCATCATACAATCCAATTCCCACAAACTCGCTCTTCCCCAATAGTACAATTCAGTTTCCACAAACTCTGTCTTTCCACATCATACAATCCAGTTCCCACAAGCGCTCTCTTCCCCATCATACAATCCAATTCCCACAAACTCTCTCTTTCCCATCATACAATCCAATACCCACAATCTCACTCTTCCCCCATCACACAATCCAATTCCCACAAACTCTCTCTTTCCCATCATACAATCCAATTCCTAGAAACTCTCTCTTTCCCCATCATACAATCCAATCCCCACAAAATCTCTCGTTCTCCATCATGCAATTCATTTCCAATAAGCTCTCTTTTCCACATCATACAATCCAATTCCCACACACTCTATCATTCCCCATTATACAATCCAATGCCCACAAACTCGCTCTTCCCCTATTATACAATCCAGTTCACACAAACTCTGTTTTTCCCCATTACACAATCCAATTCCCACAAACTCTTCGTTCTACATCGTACAATCCATGTCCCACAAGCTCTCTGTTCCCCCATCATACAATCCAATGCCCACAAACTCTCTCTTCCCCCATCATACAATCCAGTTCCCACAAACACTCTCTTCCCCCATCATGCAATACAATTTCCACAAATTCTCTGTTCCCCATCATACAACCCGGTTCCCACAAGCTCTCTGTTCCCCCAAAATTAAATTGAATTCCCAGAAACTCTCTCTTCCCCATCATGCAATCCAATACCCACAAACTCTCTGTTCCCCATCATGCAATCCAGTTCCCACAAGCTCGCTCTTCCCCTATTGTGCAATCCAGTTCCCACAAACTCTTTCTTTCCCCATCATACAATCCAATTCCAACATCTCTCTCTTCCTTATCATACAATCCAATTCCCACAAACTCTCTCTTCCCCATAATACAATCCAATTCCCACAATCTCTCTCTTCCACATAATACAATCCAATTCCCAGAAATTCTCAGTTCCCCATCATACAATCCGGTTCCCACAAACTCTCTTTTCCCCCATCATGCAATCCAGTTCCCACAAACGCACTCTTCCCCATGATACAATCCAATTCCCACAAACTCGCTCTTCCCCAATAGTACAATTCAGTTTCCACAAACTCTGTCTTTCCCCATCATACAATCCAGTTCCCACAAGCGCACACTTCCCCATCATACAATCCAATTCCCACAAACTCTCTCTTTCCCATCATACAATCCAATACCCACAATCTCACTCTTCCCCATCACACAATCCAATTCCCACAAACTCTCTCTTTCCCATCATACAATCCAATTCCTGCAAACTCTCTCTTTCCCCATCATACAATCCAATCCCCACAAAATCTCTGCTTCTCCGTCATGCAATTCATTTCCAATAAGCTCTCTTTTCCACATCATACAATCCAATTCCCACAAACTCTCTCGTTCCCGATCATACAATCCAATTCCCACAAACTCACTCTTTCCCATTATACAATCGAATTCCCACAAACTCTCTTTTCCCCATCATATAATTTAATTCCCACAAACTCTCTCTTTCCCATAATACAATCCATTTCGCACAAACTATCTCTTCCCCATCATACAATCCAATTCCCACAAACACTCTCTTCTACCATCATGCAATACAATTCCCACAAATTCTCTGTTCCCCATCATACAACCCGGTTCCCACAAGCTCTCTGTTCCCCCAAAATTAAATTCACTTCCCACAAACTCTCTCTTCCCCATCATGCAATCCAATTCCCACAAACTCTCTGTTCCCCATCATGCAATCCAGTTCCCACAAGCTCACTCTTCCCCGATCATACAATTTAATTCCCACAATCTCTCTCTTCCAAATCATACAGTCCAATTCCCACAAACTCGCTCTTCCCCTATTGTGCAATCCAGTTCCCACAAACTCTTTCTTTACCCATCATACAATCCAATTCCCACATCTCTCTCTTCCCCATCATACAATCCAATTCCCACAAACTCTCTCTTCCCCATAATACAATCCAATTCCCACAAACTATCTCTTCCCCATGATACAATCCAATTCCCACAAACACTCTCTTCCCCCATCATGCAATACAATTCCCACAATCTCACTCTTCCCCATAATACAATCCAATTCCCACAAACTATCTCTTCCCCATCATGCAACCCAGTTCCCACAAGCTCACTCTTCCCCCATCATACAATTCAATTCCCACAAACACTCTCTTCCCCATCATACAATCCAATTCCCACAAACTCGCTCGTCCCCTATTAAGCAATCGAATTCCCAGAAACTCTGTCTTTCCCCATCATACAATCTAATTCCCACAAACTCTCTGTTCCCAATCATACAATCCAATGCCCACAAACTCTCTTTTCCCCCATCATACAATCCAGTTCCCACAAACGCACTCTTCCCCAACATACAATTCAATTCCCACAAACTCGCACTTCCCCAATAGTACAATTCAGTTTCCACAAACTCTGTCTTTCCCCATCATACAATCCAGTTCCCACAAGCGCACTCTTCCCCATCATACAAACCAATTCCCACAAACTCTCTCTTTCCCATCATACAATCCAATACCCACAATCTCACTCTTCCCCCATCACACAATCCAATTCCCACAAACTCTCTCTTTCCCATCATACAATCCAATTCCTGCAAAATCTCTCTTTCCCCATCATACAATCCAATCCCCACAAAATCTCTCGTTCCCCATCATGCAATTCATTTCCCATAAGCTCTCTTTTCCACATCATACAATCCAATTCCCACATACTCTATCATTCCCCATTATACAATCCAATTCCCACAAACTCTCTCCGTTCCCGATCATACAATCCAATTCCCACGAACTCTCTCCGTTCCCATCATACAATCCAATTCCCACATCCTCTCTCTCTTCCCGATCATACAATCCAATTTCCACAAACTCACTCTTTCCCATTATACAATCGAATTCCCACAAACTCTCTCTTCCCCATCATATCATTTAATTCCCACAAACTCTCTCTTTTCCTATCATAAAATCCAATTCCCACAATCTCTCGCTTTCCCCATCATACAATCCAATTCCCACAAACTTTCTCTTTCCCATAATACAATCCAATTCGCACAAACTATCTCTTCCCCATCATACAATCCAATTCCCACAAACACACTCTTCACCCATCATGCAATACAATTCCCACAAATTCTCTGTTCCCCATCATACAACCCGGTTCCCACAAGCTCTCTGTTCCCCCAAAATTAAATTCAATTCCCAAAAACTCTCTCTTCCCCATCATGCAATCCAATTCCCACAAACTCTCTGTTCCCCATCATGCAATCCAGTTCCCACAAGATCACTCTTCCCCCATCATACAATTTAATTCCCACAATCTCTCTCTTCCAAATCATACAATCCAATTCCCACAAACTTGCTCTTCCCCTATTGTGCAATCCAGTTCCCACAAACTCATTCATTCCCCATCATACAATTCAATTCCCACATCTCTCTCTTCCCCATCATACAATCCAATTCCCACAAACACTCTCTTCCCCCATCATGCAATACAATTCCCACAAACTCTCTCTTCCACATCATACAATCCAATTCCCAGAAATTCTCTGTTCCCCATCATACAATCCGGTTCCAACAAGCTCTCTGTTCCCCCAAAATGCAATCCAATTCCCACAAACTCTCTCTTTCCCCATCATGCAATACAATTCCCACAAACTCTCTCTTCCACATCATACAATCCAATTCCCAGAAATTCTCTGTTCCCTATCATACAATCCGGTTCCAACAAGCTCTCTGTTCCCCCAAAATGCAATCCAATTCCCACAAACTCTCTCTTTCCCCATCATGCAAACCAATTCCCACAAACTCTCTGTTCCCCATCATGCAACCCAGTTCCGGCAAGCTCACTCTTCCCCCTTCATACAATTCAATTCCCACAAACTCTCTCTTCCCCATCATACAATCCAATGCCCACAAACTCTCTTTTCCCCCATCATACAATCCAGTTCCCAAAAACGCACTCTTCCCCATCATACAATCCAATTCCCACAAACTCGCACTTCCCCAATAGTACAATTCAGTTTCCACAAATTCTGTCTTTCCCCATCATACAATCCAATTCCCACATCTCTCTCTTCCCCATTATACAATCCAATTCCCATAAACTCTCTCTTCCTCATCATACAATCCAATTCCCATAAACTCTCTCTTCCCCATCAAAAATCCAATTCCCACAGACTCTCTCGTCCCCCATCATACAATCCAATTCCCACAAACTCTCCCTTCCCCATCATACAATAAAAAACCTAGAAACTCGCTCTTCCCTTATTATACATTCCAGTTCACACAAACTCTGTCTTTCCCCATCCCCATCATACAATCCAAATCCCACAAACTCTTCATTCCCCATCGTACAATACAGGTCCCAGAAGCTCTCTGTTCCCCCAACATATAATCCAATTCCCACAAACTCTCCCTTTCCCATCATACAATCCAATTCCTACAAACGGTATCTTCCAAAGCATACAATCCAATTCCCACAAACTCGCTCTTCCCCTATTGTACAATCCAGTTTACACAAACTCTGTCTTTCGCCATCATACAATCCAATTCCCACATCTCTCCCTTCCCCATCATACAATCCAATTCCCACACACACTCTCTTCCCCCATCATGCAATACAATTCCCACAATCTCTCTGTTCCCCATCGTGCAATTCAATTCCCAGAAACTCATTGTTCCACATCATACAATCCAGTTCCCACAAGCTCTCTGTTCCCCCAACATACAATCCAAATCCCACAATCTCTCTCCTTCCCCATCATACAATCCAATACCCACAAACACTCTCTTCCCCCATCATGCAATACAATTCCCACAATCTCTCTCTTCCCCATCATACAATCCAATTCCTACAAACGGTATCTTCCAAAGCATACAATCCAATTCCCACAAACTCGCTCTTCCCCTATTGTACAATCCAGTTTACACAAACTCTGTCTTTCGCCATCATACAATCCAATTCCCACATCTCTCTCTTCCCCATCATACAATCCAATTCCCACAAACTCTCTCTTTCCCCATCATACAATCCAATACCCACAAGCTCACTCTTCCCCCATCACACAATCCAGTTCCCACAAGCTCTCTGTTCCCCCAACATACAATCCAAATCCCACAAACTCGCTCTTTCCCCATCATACAATCCAATACCCACAAACTCTCTTTTCCCGATCATACAATCCAATTCCCACAAACTCTCTCTTTCCCATAATACAATCCAATTCGCACAAACTATCTCTTCCCCATCATACAATCCAATTCCCACAAACACTCTCTTCCCCCATCATGCAATACAATTCCCACAATCTCTCTGTTCCCCATCGTGCAATTCAATTCCCAGAAACTCATTGTTCCACATCATACAATCCAGTTCCCACAAGCTCTCTGTTCCCCCAACATACAATCCAAATCCCACAATCTCTCTCCTTCCCCATCATACAATCCAATACCCACAAACACTCTCTTCCCCCATCATGCAATACAATTCCCACAATCTCTCTCTTCCCCATCATACAATCCAATTCCTACAAACGGTATCTTCCAAAGCATACAATCCAATTCCCACAAACTCGCTCTTCCCCTATTGTACAATCCAGTTTACACAAACTCTGTCTTTCGCCATCATACAATCCAATTCCCACATCTCTCTCTTCCCCATCATACAATCCAATTCCCACAAACTCTCTCTTTCCCCATCATACAATCCAATACCCACAAGCTCACTCTTCCCCCATCACACAATTTAATTCCCACAATCTCTCTCTTCCAAATCATACAATCCAATTCCCACAAACTTGCTCTTCCCCTATTGTGCAATCCAGTTCCCACAAACTCATTCATTCCCCATCATACAATTCAATTCCCACATCTCTCTCTTCCCCATCATACAATCCAATTCCCACAAACACTCTCTTCCCCCATCATGCAATACAATTCCCACAAACTCTCTCTTCCACATCATACAATCCAATTCCCAGAAATTCTCTGTTCCCCATCATACAATCCGGTTCCAACAAGCTCTCTGTTCCCCCAAAATGCAATCCAATTCCCACAAACTCTCTCTTTCCCCATCATGCAATACAATTCCCACAAACTCTCTCTTCCACATCATACAATCCAATTCCCAGAAATTCTCTGTTCCCTATCATACAATCCGGTTCCAACAAGCTCTCTGTTCCCCCAAAATGCAATCCAATTCCCACAAACTCTCTCTTTCCCCATCATGCAAACCAATTCCCACAAACTCTCTGTTCCCCATCATGCAACCCAGTTCCGGCAAGCTCACTCTTCCCCCTTCATACAATTCAATTCCCACAAACTCTCTCTTCCCCATCATACAATCCAATGCCCACAAACTCTCTTTTCCCCCATCATACAATCCAGTTCCCAAAAACGCACTCTTCCCCATCATACAATCCAATTCCCACAAACTCGCACTTCCCCAATAGTACAATTCAGTTTCCACAAATTCTGTCTTTCCCCATCATACAATCCAATTCCCACATCTCTCTCTTCCCCATTATACAATCCAATTCCCATAAACTCTCTCTTCCTCATCATACAATCCAATTCCCATAAACTCTCTCTTCCCCATCAAAAATCCAATTCCCACAGACTCTCTCGTCCCCCATCATACAATCCAATTCCCACAAACTCTCCCTTCCCCATCATACAATAAAAAACCTAGAAACTCGCTCTTCCCTTATTATACATTCCAGTTCACACAAACTCTGTCTTTCCCCATCCCCATCATACAATCCAAATCCCACAAACTCTTCATTCCCCATCGTACAATACAGGTCCCAGAAGCTCTCTGTTCCCCCAACATATAATCCAATTCCCACAAACTCTCCCTTTCCCATCATACAATCCAATTCCTACAAACGGTATCTTCCAAAGCATACAATCCAATTCCCACAAACTCGCTCTTCCCCTATTGTACAATCCAGTTTACACAAACTCTGTCTTTCGCCATCATACAATCCAATTCCCACATCTCTCCCTTCCCCATCATACAATCCAATTCCCACACACACTCTCTTCCCCCATCATGCAATACAATTCCCACAATCTCTCTGTTCCCCATCGTGCAATTCAATTCCCAGAAACTCATTGTTCCACATCATACAATCCAGTTCCCACAAGCTCTCTGTTCCCCCAACATACAATCCAAATCCCACAATCTCTCTCCTTCCCCATCATACAATCCAATACCCACAAACACTCTCTTCCCCCATCATGCAATACAATTCCCACAATCTCTCTCTTCCCCATCATACAATCCAATTCCTACAAACGGTATCTTCCAAAGCATACAATCCAATTCCCACAAACTCGCTCTTCCCCTATTGTACAATCCAGTTTACACAAACTCTGTCTTTCGCCATCATACAATCCAATTCCCACATCTCTCTCTTCCCCATCATACAATCCAATTCCCACAAACTCTCTCTTTCCCCATCATACAATCCAATACCCACAAGCTCACTCTTCCCCCATCACACAATCCAGTTCCCACAAGCTCTCTGTTCCCCCAACATACAATCCAAATCCCACAAACTCGCTCTTTCCCCATCATACAATCCAATACCCACAAACTCTCTTTTCCCGATCATACAATCCAATTCCCACAAACTCTCTCTTTCCCATAATACAATCCAATTCGCACAAACTATCTCTTCCCCATCATACAATCCAATTCCCACAAACACTCTCTTCCCCCATCATGCAATACAATTCCCACAATCTCTCTGTTCCCCATCGTGCAATTCAATTCCCAGAAACTCATTGTTCCACATCATACAATCCAGTTCCCACAAGCTCTCTGTTCCCCCAACATACAATCCAAATCCCACAATCTCTCTCCTTCCCCATCATACAATCCAATACCCACAAACACTCTCTTCCCCCATCATGCAATACAATTCCCACAATCTCTCTCTTCCCCATCATACAATCCAATTCCTACAAACGGTATCTTCCAAAGCATACAATCCAATTCCCACAAACTCGCTCTTCCCCTATTGTACAATCCAGTTTACACAAACTCTGTCTTTCGCCATCATACAATCCAATTCCCACATCTCTCTCTTCCCCATCATACAATCCAATTCCCACAAACTCTCTCTTTCCCCATCATACAATCCAATACCCACAAGCTCACTCTTCCCCCATCACACAATCCAGTTCCCACAAGCTCTCTGTTCCCCCAACATACAATCCAAATCCCACAAACTCGCTCTTTCCCCATCATACAATCCAATACCCACAAACTCTCTTTTCCCGATCATACAATCCAATTCCCACAAACTCTCTCTTTCCCATAATACAATCCAATTCGCACAAACTATCTCTTCCCCATCATACAATCCAATTCCCACAAACACTCTCTTCCCCCATCATGCAATACAATTCCCACAATCTCTCTGTTCCCCATCGTGCAATTCAATTCCCAGAAACTCATTGTTCCACATCATACAATCCAGTTCCCACAAGCTCTCTGTTCCCCCAACATTCAATCCAAATCCCACAATCTCTCTCCTTCCCCATCATACAATCCAATACCCTCAAACACTCTCTTCCCCCATCATGCAATACAATTCCCACAATCTCTCTCTTCCCCATCATACAATCCAATTCCTAGAAATTCTCTGTTCCCCATCATACAATCCGGTTCCCACAAGCTCTCTGTTCCCCCAAAAATAAATCCAGTTCCCACACACTCTATCATTCCCGATCATACAATCCAATTCCCACGAACTCTCTCCTTTTCTATCATACAATCCAATTCCCACATACTCTCTCTCTTCCCGATCATACAATCCAATTCCCACAAACTCACTCTTTCCCATTATACAAACGAATTCCCACAAGCTCTCTCTTCCCCTTCATAAAATTTAATTCCCACAAACACTCTCTTTTCCTATCATAAAATTCAATTCCCACAATCTCTCGCTTTCCCCATCATGCAATCCAATTCCCACAAACTCTCTCTTTCCCATAATACAATCCAATTCGCACAAACTATCTCTTCCTCATCATACAATCCAATTCGCACAAACACTCTCTTCCCCCATCATGCAATACAATTCCCACAATCTCTCTCTTCCCCATCATACAATCCAATTCCCACAAATTCTCTGTTCCCCATCATACAATCCGGTTCCCACAAGCTCTCTGTTCCCCCAAAATTAAATTCAATTCCCACAAACTCTGTCTTCCCCATCATGCAATCCAATTCCAACAAACTCTTTGTTCCCCATCATGCAATCCAGTCCCCACAAGCTCACTCTTCCCCCATCATACAATTCAATTCCCACAATTTCTCTCTTCGAAATCATACAATCCAATTCCCACAAACTCGCTCTTCCCCTATTGTGCAATCCAGTTCCCACACTCTTTCTTTCCCCATCATACAATCCAATTCCCACAAACTCTTTCTTCCCCATAATGCAATCCAATTCCCACAAACTATCTCTTCCCCATCATACAATCCAATTCCCACAAACTCTCTCTTTCCTATAATACAATCCAAATCGCACAAAATATCTCTTCCCCATCATACAATCCAATTCCCACAATCTCTCTCTTCCCCATCATACAATCCAATTCCCAGAAACTCTCTGTTCCCCATCATGCAATCCAGTTCCAGCAAGCTCACTGTTCCCCCATCATACAATCCAGTTCCCACAAACGCTCTCTTCCCAATCATACAATCCAATTCCCACAAACTCGCACTTCCCCAATAGAACAATTCAGTTTCCACAAACTCTGTCTTTCCCCAACATACAATCCAATTCCCAGATCTCTCTCTTCCCCATCATACAATCCAATACCCACAAACTCGCTCTTCCCCTATTATACAATCCAGTTCACACAAACTCTGTTTTTCCCCATTACACAATCCAATTCCCACAAACTCTTCGTTCCCCATCGTACAATCCATGTCCCACAAGCTCTCTGTTCCCCCAACACACAATCGAGTTGCCACAAGCTCTCTGTTCCCCCATCATACAATCCAATTCCCACAAACTCTCTCTTTCCCATCATACAACCCGGTTCCCACAATCTCACTCTTCCCCCATCACACAATCCAATTCCCACAAACTCTCTCTTTCCCATCATACAGTCCAATTCCTACAAACTCTCTCTTTCCCCATCATACAATCCAATCCCCACAAAATCTCTCGTTCTCCATCATGCAATTCATTTCCAATAAGCTCTCTTTTCCACATCATACAATCCAATTCCCACACACTCTATCATTCCCCATTATACAATCCAATACCCACAAACTCGCTCTTCCCCTATTATACAATCCAGTTCACACAAACTCTGTTTTTCCCCATTACACAATCCAATTCCCACAAACTCTTCGTTCTACATCGTACAATCCATGTCCCACAAGCTCTCTGTTCCCCCAACATATAATCCAATTCCCACAAACTCACTCTTCCCCATCATACAATCTAATTCCCACAAACTCTCTGTTCCCCATCATACAATCCAATGCCCACAAACTCTCTCTTCCCCCATCATACAATCCAGTTCCCACAAACACTCTCTTCCCCCATCATGCAATACAATTTCCACAAATTCTCTGTTCCCCATCATACAACCCGGTTTCCACAAGCTCTCTGTTCCCCCAAAATTAAATTGAATTCCCAGAAACTCTCTCTTCCCCATCATGCAATCCAATACCCACAAACTCTCTGTTCCCCATCATGCAATCCAGTTCCCACAAGCTCACACTTCGCCCATCATACAATTTAATTCCCACAATCTCTCTCTTCCAAATCATACAATCCAATTCCCACAAACTCGCTCTTCCCCTATTGTGCAATCCAGTTCCCACAAACTCTTTCTTTCCCCATCATACAATTTAATTCCCACAATCTCTCTCTTCCAAATCATACAATCCAATTCCCACAAACTCGCTCTTCCCCTATTGTGCAATCCAGTTCCCACAAACTCTTTCTTTCCCCATCATACAATCCAATTCCCACATCTCTCTCTTCCCCATCATACAATCCAATTCCCACAAACTCTCTCTTCCCCATAATACAATCCAATTCCCACAATCTCTCTCTTCCACATCATACAATCCAATTCCCAGAAATTCTCAGTTCCCCATGATACAATCCAATTCCCACAAACTCGCTCTTCCCCAATAGTACATTCAGTTTCCCACAAACTCTGTCTTTCCCCATCATACAATCCAGTTCCCACAAACTCTCGCTTTCCCATCATACAATCCAATACCCACAATCTCACTCTTCCCCCATCACACATTCCAATTCCCACAAACTCTCTCTTTCCCATCATACAATCCAATTCCTGCAAACTCTCTCTTTCCCCATCATACAATCCAATCCCCACAAAATCTCTGGTTCTCCATCATGCAATTCATTTCCAATAAGCTCTCTTTTCCACATCATACAATCCAATTCCCGCACACTCTATCATTCCCCATTATACAATCCAATTCCCACAAACTCTCTCGTTCCCGATCATACAATCCAATTCCCACAAACTCACTCTTTCCCATTATACAATCGAATTCCCACAAACTCTCTTTTCCCCATCATATAATTTAATTCCCACAAACTCTCTCTTTTCCTATCATAAAATCCAATTCCCACAATCTCTCGCTTTCCCCCATCATACAATCCAATTCCAACAAACTCTCTCTTTCCCATAATACAATCCATTTCGCACAATCTTTCTCTTCCCCATCATTACAATCCAATTCCCACAAACACTCTCTTCTACCATCATGCAATACAATTCCCACAAATTCTCTGTTCCCCATCATACAACCGGTTCCCCACAAGCTCTCTGTTCCCCCAAAATTAAATTCACTTCCCACAAACTCTCTCTTCCCCATCATGCAATCCAATTCCCACAAACTCTCTGTTCCCCATCATGCAATCCAGTTCCCACAAGCTCACTCTTCCCCCATCATACAATTTAATTCCCACAATCTCTCTCTTCCAAATCATACAGTCCAATTCCCACAAACTCGCTCTTCCCCTATTGTGCAATCCAGTTCCCACAAACTCTTTCTTTACCATCATACAATCCAATTCCCACATCTCTCTCTTTCCCCATCATACAATCAATTCCCACATCTCTCTCTTCCCCATTATACAATCCAATTCCCACAAACTCTCTCTTCCTCATCGTACAATCCCAATTCCCATAAACTCTCTCTTCCCCATCATACAATCCAATTCCCACAGACTCTCTCGTCCCCCATCATACAATCCAATTCCCACAAATTCTCTGTTCCCCATCATACAACCCGGTTCCCACAAGCTCTCTGTTCCCCCAAAATTAAATTCAATTCCCACAAACTCTCTCTTCCCCATCATGCAATCCAATTCCCACAAACTCTCTGTTCCCCATCATGCAATCCAGTTCCCACAAGATCACTCTTCCCCCATCATACAATTTAATTCCCACAATCTCTCTCTTCCAAATCATACAATCCAATTCCCACAAACTTCTTCTTCCCCTATTGTGCAATCCAGTTCCCACAAACTCATTCATTCCCCATCATACAATTCAATTCCCCACATCTCTCTCTTCCCATCATACAATCCAATCCCACAAACACTCTCTTCCCCCATCATGCAATACAATTCCCACAAACTCTCTCTTCCACATCATACAATCCAATTCCCAGAAATTCTCTGTTCCCCATCATACAATCCGGTTCCCACAAGCTCTCTGTTCCCCCAAAATTAAATTCTATTCCCACAAACACTGTCTTCCCCATCATGCAATCCAATTCCAACAAACTCTCTGTTCCCCCATCATGCAATCCAGTCCCCACAAGCTCACTCTTCCCCCATCATACAATTCAATTCCCACAATTTCTCTCTTCCAAATCATACAATCCAATTCCCACAAACTCGCTCTTCCCCTATTGTGCAATCCAGTTCCCACACTCTTTCTTTCCCCATCATACAATCCAATTCCCACAAACTCTTTCTTCCTCATAATGCAATCCAATTCCCACAAACTATCTCTTCCCCATCATACAATCCAATTCCCACAAACTCTCTCTTTCCCATAATACAATCTAAATCGCACAAACTATCTCTTCCCCATCATACAATCCAATTCCCACAATCTCTCTCTTCCCCATCATACATTCCAATTCCCAGAAATTCTCTGTTCCCCATCATGCAATCCAGTTCCAGCAAGCTCACTCTTCCACTATCATACAATCCAGTTCCCACAAACGCTCTCTTCCCAATCATACAATCCAATTCCCACAAACTCGCACTTCCCCAATAGAACAATTCAGTTTCCACAAACTCTGTCTTTCCCCAACATACAATCCAATTCCCAGATCTCTCTCTTCCCCATCATACAATCCAATACCCACAAACTCGCTCTTCCCCTATTATACAATCCAGTTCACACAAACTCTGTTTTTCCCCATTACACAATCCAATTCCCACAAACTCTTCGTTCCCCATCGTACAATCCATGTCCCACAAGCTCTCTGTTCCCCCAACATATAATCCAATTCCCACAATCTCACTCTTCCCCATCATACAATCTAATTCCCACAAACTCTCTGTTCCCCATCATACAATCCAATGCCCACAAACTCTCTCTTCCCCCATCATACAATCCAGTTCCCACAAACACTCTCTTCCCCCATCATGCAATACAATTTCCACAAATTCTCTGTTCCCCATCATACAACCCGGTTCCCACAAGCTCTCTGTTCCCCCAAAATTAAATTGAATTCCCGGAAACTCTCTCTTCCCCATCATGCAATCCAATACCCACAAGCTCTCTGTTCCCCATCATGCAATCCAGTTCCCACAAGCTCACCCTTCCCCCATCATACAATTTAATTCCCACAATCTATCTCTTCCAAATCATACAATCCAATTCCCACAAACTCTCTCTTCCCGGTAATACAATCCAATTCCCACAAACTATCTCTTCCCCATGATACAATCCAATTCCCACAAACACTCTCTTCCCCCATCATGCAATACAATTCCCACAATCTCTCTCTTCCACATCATACAATCCAATTCCCAGAAATTCTCAGTTCCCCATCATTCAATCCGGTTCCCACAAGCTCTCTGTTCCCCCAAGATGCAATCCAATTCCCACAAACTCTCTCTTTCCCCATTATGCAACCCAATTCCCACAAACACTCTGTTCCCCATCATGCAACCCAGTTCCCGCAAGCTCACTCTTCCCCCATCATACAATTCAATTCCCACAAACTCTCTCTTCCCCATCATACAATATAATTCCCACAAACTCGCTCTTCCCCTATTATGCAATCCAATTCCCAGAAACTCTGTCTTTCCCCATCATACAATCTAATTCCCACAAACTCTCTGTTCCCATCATACAATCCAATGCCCACAAACTCTCTTTTCCCCCATCATACAATCCAGTTCCCACAAACGCACTCTTCCCCATCATACAATCCAATTCCCACAAACTCGCTCTTCCCCAATAGTACAATTCAGTTTCCACAAACTCTGTCTTTCGACATCATACAATCCAGTTCCCACAAGCGCTCTCTTCCCCATCATACAATCCAATTCCCACAAACTCTCTCTTTCCCATCATACAATCCAATACCCACAATCTCACTCTTCCCCCATCACACAATCCAATTCCCACAAACTCTCTCTTCCCCATCATACAATCCAATTCCCACAAACTCTCTCTTTCCCATAATGCAATCTAAATCGCACAAACTATATCTTCCCCATCATACAATCCAATTCCCACAATCTCTCTCTTCCCCATCATACAATCCAATTCCCAGAAATTCTCTGTTCCCCATCATGCAATCCAGTTCCAGCAAGCTCACTCTTCCACTATCATACAATCCAGTTCCCACAAACGCTCTCTTCCCAATCATACAATCCAATTCCCACAAACTCGCACTTCCCCAATAGAACAATTCAGTTTCCACAAACTCTGTCTTTCCCCAACATACAATCCAATTCCCAGATCTCTCTCTTCCCCATCATACAATCCAATACCCACAAACTCGCTCTTCCCCTATTATACAATCCAGTTCACGCAAACTCTGTTTTTCCCCATTACACAATCCAATTCCCACAAACTCTTCGTTCCCCATCGTACAATCCATGTCCCACAAGCTCTCTGTTCCCCCAACATATAATCCAATTCCCACAAACTCACTCTTCCCCATCATACAATCTAATTCCCACAAACTCTCTGTTCCCCATCATACAATCCAATGCCCACAAACTCTCTCTTCCCCCATCATACAATCCAGTTCCCACAAACACTCTCTTCCCCCATCATGCAATACAATTTCCACAAATTCTCTGTTCCCCATCATACAACCCGGTTCCCACAAGCTCTCTGTTCCCCCAAAATTAAATTGAATTCCCAGAAACTCTCTCTTCCCCATCATGCAATCCAATTCCCACATCTCTCTCTTCCCCATCATACAATCCAATTCCCACAAACTAACTCTTCCCCATGATACAATCCAATTCCCACAAACACACTCTTCCCCCATCATGCAATACAATTCCCACAATCTCACTCTTCCCCCATCATACAATTCAATTCCCACAAACTCTCTCTTCCCCATCATACAATCCAATTCCCACAAACTCGCTCTTCCCCTATTATGCAATCCAATTCCCAGAAACTCTGTCTTTCCCCATCATACAATCTAATTCCCACAAACTCTCTGTTCCCATCATACAATCCAATGCCCACAAACTCTCTTTTCCCCCATCATACAATCCAGTTCCCACAAACGCACTCTTCCCCATCATACAATCCAATTCCCACAAACTCGCTCTTCCCCAATAGTACAATTCAGTTTCCACAAACTCTGTCTTTCCACATCATACAATCCAGTTCCCACAAGCGCTCTCTTCCCCATCATACAATCCAATTCCCACAAACTCTCTCTTTCCCATCATACAATCCAATACCCACAATCTCACTCTTCCCCCATCACACAATCCAATTCCCACAAACTCTCTCTTTCCCATCATACAATCCAATTCCTACAAACTCTCTCTTTCCCCATCATATAATCCAATCCCCACAAAATCTCTCGTTCTCCATCATGCAATTCATTTCCAATAAGCTCTCTTTTCCACATCATACAGTCCAATTCCCACACACTCTATCATTCCCCATTATACAATCCAATGCCCACAAACTCGCTCTTCCCCTATTATACAATCCAGTTCACACAAACTCTGTTTTTCCCCATTACACAATCCAATTCCCACAAACTCTTCGTTCTACATCGTACAATCCATGTCCCACAAGCTCTCTGTTCCCCCAACATATAATTCAATTCCCACAAACTCACTCTTCCCCATCATACAATCTAATTCCCACAAACTCTCTGTTCCCCATCATACAATCCAATGCCCACAAACTCTCTCTTCCCCCATCATACAATCCAGTTCCCACAAACACTCTCTTCCCCCATCATGCAATACAATTTCCACAAATTCTCTGTTCCCCATCATACAACCCGGTTCCCACAAGCTCTCTGTTCCCCCAAAATTAAATTGAATTCCCAGAAACTCTCTCTTCCCCATCATGCAATCCAATACCCACAAACTCTCTGTTCCCCATCATGCAATCCAGTTCCCACAAGCTCACACTTCGCCCATCATACAATTTAATTCCCACAATCTCTCTCTTCCAAATCATACAATCCAATTCCCACAAACTCGCTCTTCCCCTATTGTGCAATCCAGTTCCCACAAACTCTTTCTTTCCCCATCATACAATTTAATTCCCACAATCTCTCTCTTCCAAATCATACAATCCAATTCCCACAAACTCGCTCTTCCCCTATTGTGCAATCCAGTTCCCACAAACTCTTTCTTTCCCCATCATACAATCCAATTCCCACATCTCTCTCTTCCTTATCATACAATCCAATTCCCACAAACTCTCTCTTCCCCATAATACAATCCAATTCCCACAATCTCTCTCTTCCACATCATACAATCCAATTCCCAGAAATTCTCAGTTCCCCATCATACAATCCGGTTCCCACAAACTCTCTTTTCCCCCATCATGCAATCCAGTTCCCACAAACGCACTCTTCCCCATGATACAATCCAATTCCCACAAACTCGCTCTTCCCCAATAGTACAATTCAGTTTCCACAAACTCTGTCTTTCCCCATCATACAATTCAGTTCCCACAAGCGCACACTTCCCCATCATACAATCCAATTCCCACAAACTCTCTCTTTCCCATCATACAATCCAATACCCACAATCTCACTCTTCCCCCATCACACAATCCAATTCCCACAAACTCTCTCTTTCCCATCATACAATCCAATTCCTGCAAACTCTCTCTTTCCCCATCATACAATCCAATCCCCACAAAATCTCTGCTTCTCCATCATGCAATTCATTTCCAATAAGCTCTCTTTTCCACATCATACAATCCAATTCCCACAAACTCTCTCGTTCCCGATCATACAATCCAATTCCTGCAAACTCTCTCTTTCCCCATCATACAATCCAATCCCCACAAAATCTCTGCTTCTCCATCATGCAATTCATTTCCAATAAGCTCTCTTTTCCACATTATACAATCGAATTCCCACAAACTCTCTTTTCCCCATCATATAATTTAATTCCCACAAACTCTCTCTTTCCCATAATACAATCCATTTCGCACAAACTATCTCTTCCCCATCATACAATCCAATTCCCACAAACACTCTCTTCTACCATCATGCAATACAATTCCCACAAATTCTCTGTTCCCCATCATACAACCCGGTTCCCACAAGCTCTCTGTTCCCCCAAAATTAAATTCACTTCCCACAAACTCTCTCTTCCCCATCATGCAATCCAATTCCCACAAACTCTCTGTTCCCCATCATGCAATCCAGTTCCCACAAGCTCACTCTTCCCCGATCATACAATTTAATTCCCACAATCTCTCTCTTCCAAATCATACAGTCCAATTCCCACAAACTCGCTCTTCCCCTATTGTGCAATCCAGTTCCCACAAACTCTTTCTTTCCCCATCATACAATCCAATTCCCACATCTCTCTCTTCCCCATCATACAATCCAATTCCCACAAACTCTCTCTTCCCCATAATACAATCCAATTCCCACAAACTATCTCTTCCCCATGATACAATCCAATTCCAACAAACACTCTCTTCCCCCATCATGCAATACAATTCCCACAATCTCACTCTTCCACATCATACAATCCAATTCCCACAAACACTCTCTTCCCCATAATACAATCCAATTCCCACAAACTATCTCTTCCCCATCATGCAACCCAGTTCCACAAGCTCACTCTTCCCCCATCATACAATTCAATTCCCACAAACATTCTCTTCCCCATCATACAATCCAATTCCCACAAACTCGCTCGTCCCCTATTAAGCAATCCAATTCCCAGAAACTCTGTCTTTCCCCATCATACAATCTAATTCCCACAAACTCTCTGTTCCCAATCATACAATCCAATGCCCACAAACTCTCTTTTCCCCCATCATACAATCCAGTTCCCACAAACGCACTCTTCCCCAACATACAATTCAATTCCCACAAACTCGCACTTCCCCAATAGTACAATTCAGTTTCCACAAACTCTGTCTTTCCCCATCATACAATCCAGTTCCCACAAGCGCACTCTTCCCCATCATACAAACCAATTCCCACAAACTCTCCCTTCCCCATCATGCAATCCAATACCCAGAAACTCGCTCTTCCCCTATTGTGCAATCCAGTTCCCACAAACTCTTTCTTTCCCCATCATACAATCCAATTCCCACATCTCTCTCTTCCCCATCATACAATCCAATTCCCACAAACTCTCTCTTCCCCATAATACAATCCAATTCCCACAAACTATCTCTTCCCCATGATACAATCCAATTCCCACAAACACTCTCTTCCCCCATCATGCAATACAATTCCCACAATCTCACTCTTCCACATCATACAATCCAATTCCCACAAACTCTCTCTTCCCCATAATACAATCCAATTCCCACAAACTATCTCTTCCCCATCATGCAACCCAGTTCCCCCAAGCTCACTCTTCCCCCATCATACAATTCAATTCCCACAAACACTCTCTTCCCCATCATACAATCCAATTCCCACAAACTCTCTCTTTCCCATCATACAATCCAATTCCTGCAAACTCTATCTTTCCCCATCATACAATCCAATCCCCACAAAATCTCTCGTTCCCCATCATGCAATTCATTTCCCATAAGCTCTCTTTTCCACATCATACAATCCAATTCCCACATACTCTATCATTCCCCATTATACAATCCAATTCCCACAAACTCTCTCCGTTCCCGATCATACAATCCAATTCCCACGAACTCTCTCCGTTCCCATCATACAATCCAATTCCCACATACTCTCTCTCTTCCCGATCATACAATCCAATTTCCACAAACTCACTCTTTCCCATTATACAATCGAATTCCCACAAACTCTCTCTTCCCCATCATATAATTTAATTCCCACAAACTCTCTCTTTTCCTATCATAAAATCCAATTCCCACAATCTCTCGCTTTCCCCATCATACAATCCAATTCCCACAAACTCTCTCTTTCCCATAATACAATCCAATTCGCACAAACTATCTCTTCCCCATCATACAATCCAATTCCCACAAACACACTCTTCACCCATCATGCAATACAATTCCCACAAATTCTCTGTTCCCCATCATACAACCCGGTTCCCACAAGCTCTCTGTTCCCCCAAAATTAAATTCAATTCCCACAAACTCTCTCTTCCCCATCATGCAATCCAATTCCCACAAACTCTCTGTTCCCCATCATGCAATCCAGTTCCCACAAGATCACTCTTCCCCCACCATACAATTTAATTCCCACAATCTCTCTCTTCCAAATCATACAATCCAATTCCCACAAACTTCTTCTTCCCCTATTGTGCAATCCAGTTCCCACAAACTCATTCATTCCCCATCATACAATTCAATTCCCACATCTCTCTCTTCCCCATCATACAATCCAATTCCCACAAACACTCTCTTCCCCCATCATGCAATACAATTCCCACAAACTCTCTCTTCCACATCATACAATCCAATTCCCAGAAATTCTCTGTTCCCCATCATACAATCCGGTTCCCACAAGCTCTCTGTTCCCCCAAAATTAAATTCTATTCCCACAAACACTGTCTTCCCCATCATGCAATCCAATTCCAACAAACTCTCTGTTCCCCATCATGCAATCCAGTCCCCACAGGCTCACTCTTCCCCCATCATACAATTCAATTCCCACAATTTCTCTCTTCCAAATCATACAATCCAATTCCCACAAACTCGCTCTTCCCCTATTGTGCAATCCAGTTCCCACACTCTTTCTTTCCCCATCATACAATCCAATTCCCACAAACTCTTTCTTCCTCATAATGCAATCCAATTCCCACAAACTATCTCTTCCCCATCATACAATCCAATTCCCACAAACTCTCTCTTTCCCATAATACAATCTAAATCGCACAAACTATCTCTTCCCCATCATACAATCCAATTCCCACAATCTCTCTCTTCCCCATCATACATTCCAATTCCCAGAAATTCTCTGTTCCCCATCATGCAATCCAGTTCCAGCAAGCTCACTCTTCCACTATCATACAATCCAGTTCCCACAAACGCTCTCTTCCCAATCATACAATCCAATTCCCACAAACTCGCACTTCCCCAATAGAACAATTCAGTTTCCACAAACTCTGTCTTTCCCCAACATACAATCCAATTCCCAGATCTCTCTCTTCCCCATCATACAATCCAATACCCACAAACTCGCTCTTCCCCTATTATACAATCCAGTTCACACAAACTCTGTTTTTCCCCATTACACAATCCAATTCCCACAAACTCTTCGTTCCCCATCGTACAATCCATGTCCCACAAGCTCTCTGTTCCCCCAACATATAATCCAATTCCCACAAACTCACTCTTCCCCATCATACAATCTAATTCCCACAAACTCTCTGTTCCCCATCATACAATCCAATGCCCACAAACTCTCTCTTCCCCCATCATACAATCCAGTTCCCACAAACACTCTCTTCCCCCATCATGCAATACAATTTCCACAAATTCTCTGTTCCCCATCATACAACCCGGTTCCCACAAGCTCTCTGTTCCCCCAAAATTAAATTGAATTCCCAGAAACTCTCTCTTCCCCATCATGCAATCCAATACCCACAAGCTCTCTGTTCCCCATCATGCAATCCAGTTCCCACAAGCTCACCCTTCCCCCATCATACAATTTAATTCCCACAATCTATCTCTTCCAAATCATACAATCCAATTCCCACAAACTCTCTCTTCCCGGTAATACAATCCAATTCCCACAAACTATCTCTTCCCCATGATACAATCCAATTCCCACAAACACTCTCTTCCCCCATCATGCAATACAATTCCCACAATCTCTCTCTTCCACATCATACAATCCAATTCCCAGAAATTCTCAGTTCCCCATCATACAATCCGGTTCCCACAAGCTCTCTGTTCTCCCAAGATGCAATCCAATTCCCACAAACTCTCTCTTTCCCCATCATGCAACCCAATTCCCACAAACACTCTTCTCCCCTTCATGCAATCCAATACCCACAAACTCTCTGTTCCCCATCATGCAATCCAGTTCCCACAAGCTCACTCTTCCCCCATCATACAAGTTAATTCCCACAATCTCTCTCTTCCAAATCATACAATCCAATTCCCACAAACACTCTCTTCCCCCATCATGCAATACAATTCCCACAATCTCTCTCTTCCACATCATACAATCCAATTCCCAGAAATTCTCAGTTCCCCATCATTCAATCCGGTTCCCACAAGCTCTCTGTTCCCCCAAGATGCAATCCAATTCCCACAAACTCTCTCTTTCCCCATTATGCAACCCAATTCCCACAAACCCTCTGTTCCCCATCATGCAACCCAGTTCCCGCAAGCTCACTCTTCCCCCATCATACAATTCAATTCCCACAAACTCTCTCTTCCCCATCATACAATCCAATTACCACAAACTCGCTCTTCCCCTATTATGCAATCCAATTCCCAGAAACTCTGTCTTTCCCCATCATACAATCTAATTCCCACAAACTCTCTGTTCCCATCATACAATCCAATGCCCACAAACTCTCTTTTCCCCCATCATACAATCCAGTTCCCACAAACGCACTCTTCCCCATCATACAATCCAATTCCCACAAACTCGCTCTTCCCCAATAGTACAATTCAGTTTCCACAAACTCTGTCTTTCCACATCATACAATCCAGTTCCCACAAGCGCTCTCTTCCCCATCATACAATCCAATTCCCACAAACTCTCTCTTTCCCATCATACAATCCAATACCCACAATCTCACTCTTCCCCCATCACACAATCCAATTCCCACAAACTCTCTCTTTCCCATCATACAATCCAATTCCTAGAAACTCTCTCTTTCCCCATCATACAATCCAATACCCACAAACTCGCTCTTCCCCTATTATACAATCCAGTTCACACAAACTCTGTTTTTCCCCATTACACAATCCAATTCCCACAAACTCTTCGTTCCCCATCGTACAATCCATGTCCCACAAGCTCTCTGTTCCCCCAACATATAATCCAATTCCCACAAACTCACTCTTCCCCATCATACAATCTAATTCCCACAAACTCTCTGTTCCCCATCATACAATCCAATGCCCACAAACTCTCTCTTCCCCCATCATACAATCCAGTTCCCACAAACACTCTCTTCCCCCATCATGCAATACAATTTCCACAAATTCTCTGTTCCCCATCATACAACCCGGTTCCCACAAGCTCTCTGTTCCCCCAAAATTAAATTGAATTCCCAGAAACTCTCTCTTCCCCATCATGCAATCCAATACCCACAAGCTCTCTGTTCCCCATCATGCAATCCAGTTCCCACAAGCTCACCCTTCCCCCATCATACAATTTAATTCCCACAATCTATCTCTTCCAAATCATACAATCCAATTCCCACAAACTCTCTCTTCCCGGTAATACAATCCAATTCCCACAATCTCTCTCTTCCACATCATACAATCCAATTCCCAGAAATTCTCAGTTCCCCATCATACAATCCGGTTCCCACAAGCTCTCTGTTCTCCCAAGATGCAATCCAATTCCCACAAACTCTCTCTTTCCCCATCATGCAACCCAATTCCCACAAACACTCTTATCCCCTTCATGCAATCCAATACCCACAAACTCTCTGTTCCCCATCATGCAATCCAGTTCCCACAAGCTCACTCTTCCCCCATCATACAAGTTAATTCCCACAATCTCTCTCTTCCAAATCATACAATCCAATTCCCACAAACACTCTCTTCCCCCATCATGCAATACAATTCCCACAATCTCTCTCTTCCACAGCATACAATCCAATTCCCAGAAATTCTCAGTTCCCCATCATTCAATCCGGTTCCCACAAGCTCTCTGTTCCCCCAAGATGCAATCCAATTCCCACAAACTCTCTCTTTCCCCATTATGCAACCCAATTCCCACAAACCCTCTGTTCCCCATCATGCAACCCAGTTCCCGCAAGCTCACTCTTCCCCCATCATACAATTCAATTCCCACAAACTCTCTCTTCCCCATCATACAATCCAATTCCCACAAACTCGCTCTTCCCCTATTATGCAATCCAATTCCCAGAAACTCTGTCTTTCCCCATCATACAATCTAATTCCCACAAACTCTCTGTTCCCATCATACAATCCAATGCCCACAAACTCTCTTTTCCCCCATCATACAATCCAGTTCCCACAAACGCCCTCTTCCCCATCATACAATCCAATTCCCACAAACTCGCTCTTCCCCAATAGTACAATTCAGTTTCCACAAACTCTGTCTTTCCACATCATACAACCCAGTTCCCACAAGCGCTCTCTTCCCCATCATACAATCCAATTCCCACAAACTCTCTCTTTCCCATCATACAATCCAATACCCACAATCTCACTCTTCCCCCATCACACAATCCAATTCCCACAAACTCTCTCTTCCCCATCATACAATCCAATTCCCACAAACTCTCTCTTTCCCATAATACAATCTAAATCGCACAAACTATCTCTTCCCCATCATACAATCCAATTCCCACAATCTCTCTCTTCCCCATCATACAATCCAATTCCCAGAAATTCTCTGTTCCCCATCATGCAATCCAGTTCCAGCAAGCTCACTCTTCCACTATCATACAATCCAGTTCCCACAAACGCTCTCTTCCCAATCATACAATCCAATTCCCACAAACTCGCACTTCCCCAATAGAACAATTCAGTTTCCACAAACTCTGTCTTTCCCCAACATACAATCCAATTCCCAGATCTCTCTCTTCCCCATCATACAATCCAATACCCACAAACTCGCTCTTCCCCTATTATACAATCCAGTTCACGCAAACTCTGTTTTTCCCCATTACACAATCCAATTCCCACAAACTCTTCGTTCCCCATCGTACAATCCATGTCCCAGAAGCTCTCTGTTCCCCCAACATATAATCCAATTCCCACAAACTCACTCTTCCCCATCATACAATCTAATTCCCACAAACTCTCTGTTCCCCATCATACAATCCAATGCCCACAAACTCTCTCTTCCCCCATCATACAATCCAGTTCCCACAAACACTCTCTTCCCCCATCATGCAATACAATTTCCACAAATTCTCTGTTCCCCATCATACAACCCGGTTCCCACAAGCTCTCTGTTCCCCCAAAATTAAATTGAATTCCCAGAAACTCTCTCTTCCCCATCATGCAATCCAATTCCCACATCTCTCTCTTCCCCATCATACAATCCAATTCCCACAAACTCTCTCTTCCCCATAATACAATCCAATTCCCACAAACTAACTCTTCCCCATGATACAATCCAATTCCCACAAACACACTCTTCCCCCATCATGCAATACAATTCCCACAATCTCTCTCTTCCACATCATACAATCCAATTCCCAGAAATTCTCAGTTCCCCATCATACAATCCGGTTCCCACAAGCTCTCTGTTCCCCCAAGATGCAATCCAATTCCCACAAACTCTCTCTTTCCCCATTATGCAACCCAATTCCCACAAACCCTCTGTTCCCCATCATGCAACCCAGTTCCCGCAAGCTCACTCTTCCCCCATCATACAATTCAATTCCCACAAACTCTCTCTTCCCCATCATACAATCCAATTCCCACAAACTCGCTCTTCCCCTATTATGCAATCCAATTCCCAGAAACTCTGTCTTTCCCCATCATACAATCTAATTCCCACAAACTCTCTGTTCCCATCATACAATCCAATGCCCACAAACTCTCTTTTCCCCCATCATACAATCCAGTTCCCACAAACGCACTCTTCCCCATCATACAATCCAATTCCCACAAACTCGCTCTTCCCCAATAGTACAATTCAGTTTCCACAAACTCTGTCTTTCCACATCATACAATCCAGTTCCCACAAGCGCTCTCTTCCCCATCATACAATCCAATTCCCACAAACTCTCTCTTTCCCATCATACAATCCAATACCCAGAATCTCACTCTTCCCCCATCACACAATCCAATTCCCACAAACTCTCTCTTTCCCATCATACAATCCAATTCCTACAAACTCTCTCTTTCCCCATCATACAATCCAATCCCCACAAAATCTCTCGTTCTCCATCATGCAATTCATTTCCAATAAGCTCTCTTTTCCACATCATACAATCCAATTCCCACACACTCTATCATTCCCCATTATACAATCCAATGCCCACAAACTCGCTCTTCCCCTATTATACAATCCAGTTCACACAAACTCTGTTTTTCCCCATTACACAATCCAATTCCCACAAACTCTTCGTTCTACATCGTACAATCCATGTCCCACAAGCTCTCTGTTCCCCCAACATATAATTCAATTCCCACAAACTCACTCTTCCCCATCATACAATCTAATTCCCACAAACTCTCTGTTCCCCATCATACAATCCAATGCCCACAAACTCTCTCTTCCCCCATCATACAATCCAGTTCCCACAAACACTCTCTTCCCCCATCATGCAATACAATTTCCACAAATTCTCTGTTCCCCATCATACAACCCGGTTCCCACAAGCTCTCTGTTCCCCCAAAATTAAATTGAATTCCCAGAAACTCTCTCTTCCCCATCATGCAATCCAATACCCACAAACTCTCTGTTCCCCATCATGCAATCCAGTTCCCACAAGCTCACACTTCGCCCATCATACAATTTAATTCCCACAATCTCTCTCTTCCAAATCATACAATCCAATTCCCACAAACTCGCTCTTCCCCTATTGTGCAATCCAGTTCCCACAAACTCTTTCTTTCCCCATCATACAATTTAATTCCCACAATCTCTCTCTTCCAAATCATACAATCCAATTCCCACAAACTCGCTCTTCCCCTATTGTGCAATCCAGTTCCCACAAACTCTTTCTTTCCCCATCATACAATCCAATTCCCACATCTCTCTCTTCCTTATCATACAATCCAATTCCCACAAACTCTCTCTTCCCCATAATACAATCCAATTCCCACAATCTCTCTCTTCCACATCATACAATCCAATTCCCAGAAATTCTCAGTTCCCCATCACACAATCCGGTTCCCACAAACTCTCTTTTCCCCCATCATGCAATCCAGTTCCCACAAACGCACTCTTCCCCATGATACAATCCAATTCCCACAAACTCGCTCTTCCCCAATAGTACAATTCAGTTTCCACAAACTCTGTCTTTCCCCATCATACAATCCAGTTCCCACAAGCGCACACTTCCCCATCATACAATCCAATTCCCACAAACTCTCTCTTTCCCATCATACAATCCAATACCCACAATCTCACTCTTCCCCATCACACAATCCAATTCCCACAAACTCTCTCTTTCCCATCATACAATCCAATTCCTGCAAACTCTCTCTTTCCCCATCATACAATCCAATCCCCACAAAATCTCTGCTTCTCCATCATGCAATTCATTTCCAATAAGATCTCTTTTCCACATCATACAATCCAATTCCCACAAACTCTCTCGTTCCCGATCATACAATCCAATTCCCACAAACTCACTCTTTCCCATTATACAATCGAATTCCCACAAACTCTCTTTTCCCCATCATATAATTTAATTCCCACAAACTCTCTCTTTCCCATAATACAATCCATTTCGCACAAACTATCTCTTCCCCATCATACAATCCAATTCCCACAAACACTCTCTTCTACCATCATGCAATACAATTCCCACAAATGCTCTGTTCCCCATCATACAACCCGGTTCCCACAAGCTCTCTGTTCCCCCAAAATTAAATTCACTTCCCACAAACTCTCTCTTCCCCATCATGCAATCCAATTCCCATAAACTCTCTGTTCCCCATCATGCAATCCAGTTCCCACAAGCTCACTCTTCCCCGATCATACAATTTAATTCCCACAATCTCTCTCTTCCAAATCATACAGCCCAATTCCCACAAACTCGCTCTTCCCCTATTGTGCAATCCAGTTCCCACAAACTCTTTCTTTACCCATCATACAATCCAATTCCCACATCTCTCTCTTCCCCATCATACAATCCAATTCCCACAAACTCTCTCTTCCCCATAATACAATCCAATTCCCACAAACTAACTCTTCCCCATGATACAATCCAATTCCCACAAACACTCTCTTCCCCCATCATGCAATACAATTCCCACAATCTCACTCTTCCACATCATACAATCCAATTCCCACAAACTCTCTCTTCCCCATAATACAATCCAATTCCCACAAACTATCTCTTCCCCATCATGCAACCCAGTTCCCACAAGCTCACTCTTCCCCCATCATACAATTCAATTCCCACAAACACTCTCTTCCCCATCATACAATCCAATTCCCACAAACTCGCTCGTCCCCTATTAAGCAATCCAATTCCCAGAAACTCTGTCTTTCCCCATCATACAATCTAATTCCCACAAACTCTCTGTTCCCCATCATACAATCCAATGCCCACAAACTCTCTTTTCCCCCATCATACAATCCAGTTCCCACAAACGCACTCTTCCCCAACATACAATTCAATTCCCACAAACTCGCACTTCCCCAATAGTACAATTCAGTTTCCACAAACTCTGTCTTTCCCCATCATACAATCCAGTTCCCACAAGCGCACTCTTCCCCATCATACAAACCAATTCCCACAAACTCTCTCTTTCCCATCATACAATCCAATTCCTGCAAAATCTCTCTTTCCCCATCATACAATCCAATCCCCACAAAATCTCTCGTTCCCCATCATGCAATTCATTTCCCATAAGCTCTCTTTTCCCCATCATACAATCCAATTCCCACATCTCTCTCTTCCCCATCATACAATCCAATTCCCACAAACTCTCTCTTCCCCATAATACAATCCAATTCCCACAATCTCTCTCTTCCACATCATACAATCCAATTCCCAGAAATTCTCAGTTCCCCATCATACAATCCGGTTCCCACAAACTCTCTTTTCCCCCATCATGCAATCCAGTTCCCACAAACGCACTCTTCCCCATGATACAATCCAATTCCCACAAACTCGCTCTTCCCCAATAGTACAATTCAGTTTCCACAAACTCTGTCTTTCCCCATCATACAATCCAGTTCCCACAAACTCTCGCTTTCCCATCATACAATCCAATACCCACAATCTCACTCTTCCCCCATCACACAATCCAATTCCCACAAACTCTCTCTTTCCCATCATACAATCCAATTCCTGCAAACTCTCTCTTTCCCCATCATACAATCCAATCCCCACAAAATCTCTGGTTCTCCATCATGCAATTCATTTCCAATAAGCTCTCTTTTCCACATCATACAATCCAATTCCCGCACACTCTATCATTCCCCATTATACAATCCAATTCCCACAAACTCTCTCGTTCCCGATCATACAATCCAATTCCCACAAACTCACTCTTTCCCATTATACAATCGAATTCCCACAAACTCTCTTTTCCCCATCATATAATTTAATTCCCACAAACTCTCTCTTTTCCTATCATAAAATCCAATTCCCACAATCTCTCGCTTTCCCCATCATACAATCCAATTCCAACAAACTCTCTCTTTCCCATAATACAATCCATTTCGCACAAACTATCTCTTCCCCATCATACAATCCAATTCCCACAAACACTCTCTTCTACCATCATGCAATACAACTCCCACAAATTCTCTGTTCCCCATCATACAACCCGGTTCCCACAAGCTCTCTGTTCCCCCAAAATTAAATTCACTTCCCACAAACTCTCTCTTCCCCATCATGCAATCCAATTCCCACAAACTCTCTGTTCCCCATCATGCAATCCAGTTCCCACAAGCTCACTCTTCCCCCATCATACAATTTAATTCCCACAATCTCTCTCTTCCAAATCATACAGTCCAATTCCCACAAACTCGCTCTTCCCCTATTGTGCAATCCAGTTCCCACAAACTCTTTCTTTACCCATCATACAATCCAATTCCCACATCTCTCTCTTTCCCCATCATACAATCCAATTCCCACATCTCTCTCTTCCCCATTATACAATCCAATTCCCACAAACTCTCTCTTCCTCATCGTACAATCCAATTCCCATAAACTCTCTCTTCCCCATCATACAATCCAATTCCCACAGACTCTCTCGTCCCCCATCATACAATCCAATTCCCACAAATTCTCTGTTCCCCATCATACAATCCGGTTCCAACAAGCTCTCTTTTCCCCCAAAATGCAATCCAATTCCCACAAACTCTCTGTTCTCCATCATGCAATCCAGTACCCACAAGCTCACTCTTTCCCCAACATACAATTCAATTCCCACAAACTCTCCCTTCCCCATCATGCAATCCAATACCCAGAAACTCGCTCTTCCCCTATTGTGCAATCCAGTTCCCACAAACTCTTTCTTTCCCCATCATACAATCCAATTCCCACATCTCTCTCTTCCCCATCATACAATCCAATTCCCACAAACTCTTTCTCTTCCCCATAATACAATCCAATTCCCACAAACTATCTCTTCCCCATGATACAATCCAATTCCCACAAACACTCTCTTCCCCCATCATGCAATACAATTCCCACAATCTCACTCTTCCACATCATACAATCCAATTCCCACAAACTCTCTCTTCCCCATAATACAATCCAATTCCCACAAACTATCTCTTCCCCATCATGCAACCCAGTTCCCCCAAGCTCACTCTTCCCCCATCATACAATTCAATTCCCACAAACACTCTCTTCCCCATCATACAATCCAATTCCCACAAACTCGCTCGTCCCCCATCATACAATCCAGTTCCCACAAACGCACTCTTCCCCATCATACAATCCAATTCCCACAAACTCGCACTTCCCCAATAGCACAATTCAGTATCCACAAACTCTGTCTTTCCCCATCATACAATCCAGTTCCCACAAGCGCACTCTTCCCCATCATACAAACCAATTCCCACAAACTCTCTCTTTCCCATCATACAATCCAATACCCACAATCTCACTCTTCCCCCATCACACAATCCAATTCCCACAAACTCTCTCTTTCCCATCATACAATCCAATTCCTGCAAACTCTCTCTTTCCCCATCATACAATCCAATCCCCACAAAATCTCTCGTTCCCCATCATGCAATTCATTTCCCATAAGCTCTCTTTTCCACATCATACAATCCAATTCCCACATACTCTATCATTCCCCATTATACAATCCAATTCCCACAAACTCTCTCCGTTCCCGATCATACAATCCAATTCCCACGAACTCTCTCCGTTCCCATCATACAATCCAATTCCCACATACTCTCTCTCTTCCCGATCATACAATCCAATTTCCACAAACTCACACTTTCCCATTATACAATCGAATTCCCACAAACTCTCTCTTCCCCATCATATAATTTAATTCCCACAAACTCTCTCTTTTCCTATCATAAAATCCAATTCCCACAATCTCTCGCTTTCCCCATCATACAATCCAATTCCCACAAACTCTCTCTTTCCCATAATACAATCCAATTCGCACAAACTATCTCTTCCCCATCATACAATCCAATTCCCACAAACACACTCTTCACCCATCATGCAATACAATTCCCACAAATTCTCTGTTCCCCATCATACAACCCGGTTCCCACAAGCTCTCTGTTCCCCCAAAATTAAATTCAATTCCCACAAACTCTCTCTTCCCCATCATGCAATCCAATTCCCACAAACTCTCTGTTCCCCATCATGCAATCCAGTTCCCACAAGATCACTCTTCCCCATCATACAATTTAATTCCCACAATCTCTCTCTTCCAAATCATACAATCCAATTCCCACAAACTTCTTCTTCCCCTATTGTGCAATCCAGTTCCCACAAACTCATTCATTCCCCGTCATACAATTCAATTCCCACATCTCTCTCTTCCCCATCATACAATCCAATTCCCACAAACACTCTCTTCCCCCATCATGCAATACAATTCCCACAAACTCTCTCTTCCACATCATACAATCCAATTCCCAGAAATTCTCTGTTCCCCATCATACAATCCGGTTCCCACAAGCTCTCTGTTCCCCCAAAATTAAATTCTATTCCCACAAACACTGTCTTCCCCATCATGCAATCCAATTCCAACAAACTCTCTGTTCCCCATCATGCAATCCAGTCCCCACAAGCTCACTCTTCCCCCATCATACAATTCAATTCCCACAATTTCTCTCTTCCAAATCATACAATCCAATTCCCACAAACTCGCTCTTCCCCTATTGTGCAATCCAGTTCCCACACTCTTTCTTTCCCCATCATACAATCCAATTCCCACAAACTCTTTCTTCCTCATAATGCAATCAAATTCCCACAAACTATCTCTTCCCCATCATACAATCCAATTCCCACAATCTCTCTCTTCCCCATCATACATTCCAATTCCCAGAAATTCTCTGTTCCCCATCATGCAATCCAGTTCCAGCAAGCTCACTCTTCCACTATCATACAATCCAGTTCCCACAAACGCTCTCTTCCCAATCATACAATCCAATTCCCACAAACTCGCACTTCCCGAATAGAACAATTCAGTTTCCACAAACTCTGTCTTTCCCCAACATACAATCCAATTCCCAGATCTCTCTCTTCCCCATCATACAATCCAATACCCACAAACTCGCTCTTCCCCTATTATACAATCCAGTTCACACAAACTCTGTTTTTCCCCATTACACAATCCAATTCCCACAAACTCTTCGTTCCCCATCGTACAATCCATGTCCCACAAGCTCTCTGTTCCCCCAACATATAATCCAATTCCCACAAACTCACTCTTCCCCATCATACAGTCTAATTCCCACAAACTCTCTGTTCCCCATCATACAATCCAATGCCCACAAACTCTCTCTTCCCCCATCTAACAATCCAGTTCCCACAAACACTCTCTTCCCCCATCATGCAATACAATTTCCACAAATTCTCTGTTCCCCATCATACAACCCGGTTCCCACAAGCTCTCTGTTCCCCCAAAATTAAATTGAATTCCCAGAAACTCTCTCTTCCCCATCATGCAATCCAATACCCACAAGCTCTCTGTTCCCCATCATGCAATCCAGATCCCACAAGCTCACCCTTCCCCCATCATACAATTTAATTCCCACAATCTATCTCTTCCAAATCATACAATCCAATTCCCACAAACTCTCTCTTCCCGGTAATACAATCCAATTCCCACAAACTATCTCTTCCCCATGATACAATCCAATTCCCACAAACACTCTCTTCCCCCATCATGCAATACAATTCCCACAATCTCTCTCTTCCACATTATACAATCCAATTCCCAGAAATTCTCAGTTCCCCATCATACAATCCGGTTCCCACAAGCTCTCTGTTCTCCCAAGATGCAATCCAATTCCCACAAACTCTCTCTTTCCCCATCATGCAACCCAATTCCCACAAACACTCTTATCCCCTTCATGCAATCCAATACCCACAAACTCTCTGTTCCCCATCATGCAATCCAGTTCCCACAAGCTCACTCTTCCCCCATCATACTAGTTAATTCCCACAATCTCTCTCTTCCAAATCATACAATCCAATTCCCACAAACACTCTCTTCCCCCATCATGCAATACAATTCCCACAATCTCTCTCTTCCACATCATACAATCCAATTCCCAGAAATTCTCAGTTCCCCATCATTTAATCCGGTTCCCACAAGCTCTCTGTTCCCCCAAGATGCAATCCAATTCCCACAAACTCTCTCTTTCCCCATTATGCAACCCAATTCCCACAAACCCTCTG
The DNA here is from genome assembly GCF_030028105.1 of Mobula birostris. Taxonomy (NCBI): domain Eukaryota; kingdom Metazoa; phylum Chordata; class Chondrichthyes; order Myliobatiformes; family Myliobatidae; genus Mobula; species Mobula birostris. Next base: position 54,898 of record NW_027278482.1, read on the forward strand.
TTCCCCATCATGCAACCCAGTTCCCGCAAGCTCACTCTTCCCCCATCATACAATTCAATTCCCACAAACTCCCTCTTCCCCATCATACAATCCAATTCCCACAAACTCGCTCTTCCCCTATTATGCAATCCAATTCCCAGAAACTCTGTCTTTCCCCATCATACAATCTAATTCCCACAAACTCTCTGTTCCCATCATACAATCCAATGCCCACAAACTCTCTTTTCCCCCATCATACAATCCAGTTCCCACAAACGCACTCTTCCCCATCATACAATCCAATTCCCACAAACTCGCTCTTCCCCAATAGTACAATTCAGTTTCCACAAACTCTGTCTTTCCACATCATACAATCCAGTTCCCACAAGCGCTCTCTTCCCCATCATACAATCCAATTCCCACAAACTCTCTCTTCCCCATCATACAATCCAATTCCCACAAACTCTCTCTTTCCCATAATACAATCTAAATCGCACAAACTATCTCTTCCCCATCATACAATCCAATTCCCACAATCTCTCTCTTCCCCATCATACAATCCAATTCCCAGAAATTCTCTGTTCCCCATCATGCAATCCAGTTCCAGCAAGCTCACTCTTCCACTATCATACAATCCAGTTCCCACAAACGCTCTCTTCCCAATCATACAATCCAATTCCCACAAATTCGCACTTCCCCAATAGAACAATTCAGTTTCCACAAACTCTGTCTTTCCCCAACATACAATCCAATTCCTAGATCTCTCTCTTCCCCATCATACAATCCAATACCCACAAACTCGCTCTTCCCCTATTATACAATCCAGTTCACGCAAACTCTGTTTTTCCCCATTACACAATCCAATTCCCACAAACTCTTCGTTCCCCATCGTACAATCCATGTCCCACAAGCTCTCTGTTCCCCCAACATATAATCCAATTCCCACAAACTCACTCTTCCCCATCATACAATCTAATTCCCACAAACTCTCTGTTCCCCATAATACAATCCAATGCCCACAAACTCTCTCTTCCCCCATCATACAATCCAGTTCCCACAAACACTCTCTTCCCCCATCATGCGATACAATTTCCACAAATTCTCTGTTCCCCATCATACAATCCAATTCCCACAAACTCTCTCTTCCCCATAATACAATCCAATTCCCACAAACTAACTCTTCCCCATGATACAATCCAATTCCCACAAACACACTCTTCCCCCATCATGCAATACAATTCCCACAATCTCTCTCTTCCACATCATACAATCCAATTCCCAGAAATTCTCAGTTCCCCATCATACAATCCGGTTCCCACAAGCTCTCTGTTCCCCCAAGATGCAATCCAATTCCCACAAACTCTCTCTTTCCCCATTATGCAACCCAATTCCCACAAACCCTCTGTTCCCCATCATGCAACCCAGTTCCCGCAAGCTCACTCTTCCCCCATCATACAATTCAATTCCCACAAACTCTCTCTTCCCCATCATACAATCCAATTCCCACAAACTCGCTCTTCCCCTATTATGCAATCCAATTCCCAGAAACTCTGTCTTTCCCCATCATACAATCTAATTCCCACAAACTCTCTGTTCCCATCATACAATCCAATGCCCACAAACTCTCTTTTCCCCCATCATACAATCCAGTTCCCACAAACGCACTCTTCCCCATCATACAATCCAATTCCCACAAACTCGCTCTTCCCCAATAGTACAATCCAGTTCACACAAACTCTGTTTTTCCCCATTACACAATCCAATTCCCACAAACTCTTCGTTCTACATCGTACAATCCATGTCCCACAAGCTCTCTGTTCCCCCAACATATAATTCAATTCCCACAAACTCACTCTTCCCCATCATACAATCTAATTCCCACAAACTCTCTGTTCCCCATCATACAATCCAATGCCCACAAACTCTCTCTTCCCCCATCATACAATCCAGTTCCCACAAACACTCTCTTCCCCCATCATGCAATACAATTTCCACAAATTCTCTGTTCCCCATCATACAACCCGGTTCCCACAAGCTCTCTGTTCCCCCAAAATTAAATTGAATTCCCAGAAACTCTCTCTTCCCCATCATGCAATCCAATACCCACAAACTCTCTGTTCCCCATCATGCAATCCAGTTCCCACAAGCTCACACTTCGCCCATCATACAATTTAATTCCCACAATCTCTCTCTTCCAAATCATACAATCCAATTCCCACAAACTCGCTCTTCCCCTATTGTGCAATCCAGTTCCCACAAACTCTTTCTTTCCCCATCATACAATTTAATTCCCACAATCTCTCTCTTCCAAATCATACAATCCAATTCCCACAAACTCGCTCTTCCCCTATTGTGCAATCCAGTTCCCACAAACTCTTTCTTTCCCCATCATACAATCCAATTCCCACATCTCTCTCTTCCTTATCATACAATCCAATTCCCACAAACTCTCTCTTCCCCATAATACAATCCAATTCCCACAATCTCTCTCTTCCACATCATACAATCCAATTCCCAGAAATTCTCAGTTCCCCATCATACAATCCGGTTCCCACAAACTCTCTTTTCCCCCATCATGCAATCCAGTTCCCACAAACGCACTCTTCCCCATGATACAATCCAATTCCCACAAACTCGCTCTTCCCCAATAGTACAATTCAGTTTCCACAAACTCTGTCTTTCCCCATCATACAATCCAGTTCCCACAAGCGCACACTTCCCCATCATACAATCCAATTCCCACAAACTCTCTCTTTCCCATCATACAATCCAATACCCACAATCTCACTCTTCCCCCATCACACAATCCAATTCCCACAAACTCTCTCTTTCCCATCATACAATCCAATTCCTGCAAACTCTCTCTTTCCCCATCATACAATCCAATCCCCACAAAATCTCTGCTTCTCCATCATGCAATTCATTTCCAATAAGCTCTCTTTTCCACATCATACAATCCAATTCCCACAAACTCTCTCGTTCCCGATCATACAATCCAATTCCCACAAACTCACTCTTTCCCATTATACAATCGAATTCCCACAAACTCTCTTTTCCCCATCATATAATTTAATTCCCACAAACTCTCTCTTTCCCATAATACAACCCGGTTCCCACAAGCTCTCTGTTCCCCCAAAATTAAATTCACTTCCCACAAACTCTCTCTTCCCCATGATACAATCCAATTCCCACAAACACTCTCTTCCCCCATCATGCAATACAATTCCCACAATCTCACTCTTCCACATCATACAATCCAATTCCCACAAACTCTCTCTTCCCCATAACACAATCCAATTCCCACAAACTATCTCTTCCCCATCATGCAACCCAGTTCCCACAAGCTCACTCTTCCCCCATCATACAATTCAATTCCCACAAACACTCTCTTCACCATCATACAATCCAATTCCCACAAACTCGCTCGTCCCCTATTAAGCAATCCAATTCCCAGAAACTCTGTCTTTCCCCATCATACAATCTAATTCCCACAAACTCTCTGTTCCCCATCATACAATCCAATGCCCACAAACTCTCTTTTCCCCCATCATACAATCCAGTTCCCACAAACACTCTCTTCCCCCATCATGCAATACAATTTCCACAAATTCTCTGTTCCCCATCATACAACCCGGTTCCCACAAGCTCTCTGTTCCCCCAAAATTAAATTGAATTCCCAGAAACTCTCTCTTCCCCATCATGCAATCCAATACCCACAAGCTCTCTGTTCCCCATCATGCAATCCAGATCCCACAAGCTCACCCTTCCCCCATCATACAATTTAATTCCCACAATCTATCTCTTCCAAATCATACAATCCAATTCCCACAAACTCTCTCTTCCCGGTAATACAATCCAATTCCCACAAACTATCTCTTCCCCATGATACAATCCAATTCCCACAAACACTCTCTTCCCCCATCATGCAATACAATTCCCACAATCTCTCTCTTCCACATCATACAATCCAATTCCCAGAAATTCTCAGTTCCCCATCATACAATCCGGTTCCCACAAGCTCTCTGTTCTCCCAAGATGCAATCCAATTCCCACAAACTCTCTCTTTCCCCATCATGCAACCCAATTCCCACAAACACTCTTATCCCCTTCATGCAATCCAATACCCACAAACTCTCTGTTCCCCATCATGCAATCCAGTTCCCACAAGCTCACTCTTCCCCCATCATACTAGTTAATTCCCACAATCTCTCTCTTCCAAATCATACAATCCAATTCCCACAAACACTCTCTTCCCCCATCATGCAATACAATTCCCACAATCTCTCTCTTCCACATCATACAATCCAATTCCCAGAAATTCTCAGTTGCCCATCATTTAATCCGGTTCCCACAAGCTCTCTGTTCCCCCAAGATGCAATCCAATTCCCACAAACTCTCTCTTTCCCCATTATGCAACCCAATTCCCACAAACCCTCTGTTCCCCATCATGCAACCCAGTTCCCGCAAGCTCACTCTTCCCCCATCATACAATTCAATTCCCACAAACTCCCTCTTCCCCATCATACAATCCAATTCCCACAAACTCGCTCTTCCCCTATTATGCAATCCAATTCCCAGAAACTCTGTCTTTCCCCATCATACAATCTAATTCCCACAAACTCTCTGTTCCCATCATACAATCCAATGCCCACAAACTCTCTTTTCCCCCATCATACAATCCAGTTCCCACAAACGCACTCTTCCCCATCATACAATCCAATTCCCACAAACTCGCTCTTCCCCAATAGTACAATTCAGTTTCCACAAACTCTGTCTTTCCACATCATACAATCCAGTTCCCACAAGCGCTCTCTTCCCCATCATACAATCCAATTCCCACAAACTCTCTCTTTCCCATCATACAATCCAATACCCACAATCTCACTCTTCCCCCATCACACAATCCAATTCCCACAAACTCTCTCTTCCCCATCATACAATCCAATTCCCACAAACTCTCTCTTTCCCATAATACAATCTAAATCGCACAAACTATCTCTTCCCCATCATACAATCCAATTCCCACAATCTCTCTCTTCCCCATCATACAATCCAATTCCCAGAAATTCTCTGTTCCCCATCATGCAATCCAGTTCCAGCAAGCTCACTCTTCCACTATCATACAATCCAGTTCCCACAAACGCTCTCTTCCCAATCATACAATCCAATTCCCACAAATTCGCACTTCCCCAATAGAACAATTCAGTTTCCACAAACTCTGTCTTTCCCTAACATACAATCCAATTCCTAGATCTCTCTCTTCCCCATCATACAATCCAATACCCACAAACTCGCTCTTCCCCTATTATACAATCCAGTTCACGCAAACTCTGTTTTTCCCCATTACACAATCCAATTCCCACAAACTCTTCGTTCCCCATCGTACAATCCATGTCCCACAAGCTCTCTGTTCCCCCAACATATAATCCAATTCCCACAAACTCACTCTTCCCCATCATACAATCTAATTCCCACAAACTCTCTGTTCCCCATAATACAATCCAATGCCCACAAACTCTCTCTTCCCCCATCATACAATCCAGTTCCCACAAACACTCTCTTCCCCCATCATGCGATACAATTTCCACAAATTCTCTGTTCCCCATCATACAACCCGGTTCCCACAAGCTCTCTGTTCCCCCAAAATTAAATTGAATTCCCAGAAACTCTCTCTTCCCCATCATGCAATCCAATTCCCACATCTCTCTCTTCCCCATCATACAATCCAATTCCCACAAACTCTCTCTTCCCCATAATACAATCCAATTCCCACAAACTAACTCTTCCCCATGATACAATCCAATTCCCACAAACACACTCTTCCCCCATCATGCAATACAATTCCCACAATCTCTCTCTTCCACATCATACAATCCAATTCCCAGAAATTCTCAGTTCCCCATCATACAATCCGGTTCCCACAAGCTCTCTGTTCCCCCAAGATGCAATCCAATTCCCACAAACTCTCTCTTTCCCCATTATGCAACCCAATTCCCACAAACCCTCTGTTCCCCATCATGCAACCCAGTTCCCGCAAGCTCACTCTTCCCCCATCATACAATTCAATTCCCACAAACTCTCTCTTCCCCATCATACAATCCAATTCCCACAAACTCGCTCTTCCCCTATTATGCAATCCAATTCCCAGAAACTCTGTCTTTCCCCATCATACAATCTAATTCCCACAAACTCTCTGTTCCCATCATACAATCCAATGCCCACAAACTCTCTTTTCCCCCATCATACAATCCAGTTCCCACAAACGCACTCTTCCCCATCATACAATCCAATTCCCACAAACTCGCTCTTCCCCAATAGTACAATCCAGTTCACACAAACTCTGTTTTTCCCCATTACACAATCCAATTCCCACAAACTCTTCGTTCTACATCGTACAATCCATGTCCCACAAGCTCTCTGTTCCCCCAACATATAATTCAATTCCCACAAACTCACTCTTCCCCATCATACAATCTAATTCCCACAAACTCTCTGTTCCCCATCATACAATCCAATGCCCACAAACTCTCTCTTCCCCCATCATACAATCCAGTTCCCACAAACACTCTCTTCCCCCATCATGCAATACAATTTCCACAAATTCTCTGTTCCCCATCATACAACCCGGTTCCCACAAGCTCTCTGTTCCCCCAAAATTAAATTGAATTCCCAGAAACTCTCTCTTCCCCATCATGCAATCCAATACCCACAAACTCTCTGTTCCCCATCATGCAATCCAGTTCCCACAAGCTCACACTTCGCCCATCATACAATTTAATTCCCACAATCTCTCTCTTCCAAATCATACAATCCAATTCCCACAAACTCGCTCTTCCCCTATTGTGCAATCCAGTTCCCACAAACTCTTTCTTTCCCCATCATACAATTTAATTCCCACAATCTCTCTCTTCCAAATCATACAATCCAATTCCCACAAACTCGCTCTTCCCCTATTGTGCAATCCAGTTCCCACAAACTCTTTCTTTCCCCATCATACAATCCAATTCCCACATCTCTCTCTTCCTTATCATACAATCCAATTCCCACAAACTCTCTCTTCCCCATAATACAATCCAATTCCCACAATCTCTCTCTTCCACATCATACAATCCAATTCCCAGAAATTCTCAGTTCCCCATCATACAATCCGGTTCCCACAAACTCTCTTTTCCCCCATCATGCAATCCAGTTCCCACAAACGCACTCTTCCCCATGATACAATCCAATTCCCACAAACTCGCTCTTCCCCAATAGTACAATTCAGTTTCCACAAACTCTGTCTTTCCCCATCATACAATCCAGTTCCCACAAGCGCACACTTCCCCATCATACAATCCAATTCCCACAAACTCTCTCTTTCCCATCATACAATCCAATACCCACAATCTCACTCTTCCCCCATCACACAATCCAATTCCCACAAACTCTCTCTTTCCCATCATACAATCCAATTCCTGCAAACTCTCTCTTTCCCCATCATACAATCCAATCCCCACAAAATCTCTGCTTCTCCATCATGCAATTCATTTCCAATAAGCTCTCTTTTCCACATCATACAATCCAATTCCCACAAACTCTCTCGTTCCCGATCATACAATCCAATTCCCACAAACTCACTCTTTCCCATTATACAATCGAATTCCCACAAACTCTCTTTTCCCCATCATATAATTTAATTCCCACAAACTCTCTCTTTCCCATAATACAACCCGGTTCCCACAAGCTCTCTGTTCCCCCAAAATTAAATTCACTTCCCACAAACTCTCTCTTCCCCATGATACAATCCAATTCCCACAAACACTCTCTTCCCCCATCATGCAATACAATTCCCACAATCTCACTCTTCCACATCATACAATCCAATTCCCACAAACTCTCTCTTCCCCATAACACAATCCAATTCCCACAAACTATCTCTTCCCCATCATGCAACCCAGTTCCCACAAGCTCACTCTTCCCCCATCATACAATTCAATTCCCACAAACACTCTCTTCACCATCATACAATCCAATTCCCACAAACTCGCTCGTCCCCTATTAAGCAATCCAATTCCCAGAAACTCTGTCTTTCCCCATCATACAATCTAATTCCCACAAACTCTCTGTTCCCCATCATACAATCCAATGCCCACAAACTCTCTTTTCCCCCATCATACAATCCAGTTCCCACAAACGCACTCTTCCCCAACATACAATTCAATTCCCACAAACTCGCACTTCCCCAATAGTACAATTCAGTTTCCACAAACTCTGTCTTTCCCCATCATACAATCCAGTTCCCAGAAGCGCACTCTTCCCCATCATACAAACCAATTCCCACAAACTCTCTCTTTCCCATCATACAATCCAATACCCACAATCTCACTCTTCCCCCATCACACAATCCAATTCCCACAAACTCTCTCTTTCCCATCATACAATCCAATTCCTGCAAAATCTCTCTTTCCCCATCATACAATCCAATCCCCACAAAATCTCTCGTTCCCCATCATGCAATTCATTTCCCATAAGCTCTCTTTTCCACATCATACAATCCAATTCCCACATACTCTATCATTCCCCATTATACAATCCAATTCCCACAAACTCTCTCCGTTCCCGATCATACAATCCAATTCCCACGAACTCTCTCCGTTCCCATCATACAATCCAATTCCCACATCCTCTCTCTCTTCCGGATCATACAATCCAATTTCCACAAACTCACTCTTTCCCATTATACAATCGAATTCCCACAAACTCTCTCTTCCCCATCATATCATTTAATTCCCACAAACTCTCTCTTTTCCTATCATAAAATCCAATTCCCACAATCTCTCGCTTTCCCCATCATACAATCCAATTCCCACAAACTCTCTCTTTCCCATAATACAATCCAATTCGCACAAACTATCTCTTCCCCATCATACAATCCAATTCCCACAAACACACTCTTCACCCATCATGCAATACAATTCCCACAAATTCTCTGTTCCCCATCATACAACCCGGTTCCCACAAGCTCTCTGTTCCCCCAAAATTAAATTCAATTCCCACAAACTCTCTCTTCCCCATCATGCAATCCAATTCCCACAAACTCTCTGTTCCGCATCATGCAATCCAGTTCCCACAAGATCACTCTTCCCCCATCATACAATTTAATTCCCACAATCTCTCTCTTCCAAATCATACAATCCAATTCCCACAAACTTGCTCTTCCCCTATTGTGCAATCCAGTTCCCACAAACTCATTCATTCCCCATCATACAATTCAATTCCCACATCTCTCTCTTCCCCATCATACAATCCAATTCCCACAAACACTCTCTTCCCCCATCATGCAATACAATTCCCACAAACTCTCTCTTCCACATCATACAATCCAATTCCCAGAAATTCTCTGTTCCCCATCATACAATCCGGTTCCAACAAGCTCTCTGTTCCCCCAAAATGCAATCCAATTCCCACAAACTCTCTCTTTCCCCATCATGCAAACCAATTCCCACAAACTCTCTGTTCCCCATCATGCAACCCAGTTCCCGCAAGCTCACTCTTCCCCCTTCATACAATTCAATTCCTACAAACTCTCTCTTCCCCATCATACAATCCAATGCCCACAAACTCTCTTTTCCCCCATCATACAATCCAGTTCCCAAAAACGCACTCTTCCCCATCATACAATCCAATTCCCACAAACTCGCACTTCCCCAATAGTACAATTCAGTTTCCACAACTTCTGTCTTTCCCCATCATACAATCCAATTCCCACATCTCTCTCTTCCCCATTATACAATCCAATTCCCATAAACTCTCTCTTCCTCATCATACAATCCAATTCCCATAAACTCTCTCTTCCCCATCATAAATCCAATTCCCACAGACTCTCTCGTCCCCCATCATACAATCCAATTCCCACAAACTCTCCCTTCCCCATCATACAATAAAAAACCTAGAAACTCGCTCTTCCCTTATTATACATTCCAGTTCACACAAACTCTGTCTTTCCCCATCCCCATCATACAATCCAAATCCCACAAACTCTTCATTCCCCATCGTACAATACAGGTCCCAGAAGCTCTCTGTTCCCCCAACATATAATCCAATTCCCACAAACTCTCCCTTTCCCATCATACAATCCAATTCCTACAAACGGTATCTTCCAAAGCATACAATCCAATTCCCACAAACTCGCTCTTCCCCTATTGTACAATCCAGTTTACACAAACTCTGTCTTTCGCCATCATACAATCCAATTCCCACATCTCTCCCTTCCCCATCATACAATCCAATTCCCACAAACACTCTCTTCCCCCATCATGCAATACAATTCCCACAATCTCTCTGTTCCCCATCGTGCAATTCAATTCCCAGAAACTCATTGTTCCACATCATACAATCCAGTTCCCACAAGCTCTCTGTTCCCCCAACATACAATCCAAATCCCACAATCTCTCTCCTTCCCCATCATACAATCCAATACCCACAAACACTCTCTTCCCCCATCATGCAATACAATTCCCACAATCTCTCTCTTCCCCATCATACAATCCAATTCCTACAAACGGTATCTTCCAAAGCATACAATCCAATTCCCACAAACTCGCTCTTCCCCTATTGTACAATCCAGTTTACACAAACTCTGTCTTTCGCCATCATACAATCCAATTCCCACATCTCTCTCTTCCCCATCATACAATCCAATTCCCACAAACTCTCTCTTTCCCCATCATACAATCCAATACCCACAAGCTCACTCTTCCCCCATCACACAATCCAGTTCCCACAAGCTCTCTGTTCCCCCAACATACAATCCAAATCCCACAAACTCGCTCTTTCCCCATCATACAATCCAATACCCACAAACTCTCTTTTCCCGATCATACAATCCAATTCCCACAAACTCTCTCTTTCCCATAATACAATCCAATTCGCACAAACTATCTCTTCCCCATCATACAATCCAATTCCCACAAACACTCTCTTCCCCCATCATGCAATACAATTCCCACAATCTCTCTGTTCCCCATCGTGCAATTCAATTCCCAGAAACTCATTGTTCCACATCATACAATCCAGTTCCCACAAGCTCTCTGTTCCCCCAACATACAATCCAAATCCCACAATCTCTCTCCTTCCCCATCATACAATCCAATACCCTCAAACACTCTCTTCCCCCATCATGCAATACAATTCCCACAATCTCTCTCTTCCCCATCATACAATCCAATTCCTAGAAATTCTCTGTTCCCCATCATACAATCCGGTTCCCACAAGCTCTCTGTTCCCCCAAAAATAAATCCAGTTCCCACACACTCTATCATTCCCGATCATACAATCCAATTCCCACGAACTCTCTCCTTTTCTATCATACAATCCAATTCCCACATACTCTCTCTCTTCCCGATCATACAATCCAATTCCCACAAACTCACTCTTTCCCATTATACAAACGAATTCCCACAAGCTCTCTCTTCCCCTTCATAAAATTTAATTCCCACAAACACTCTCTTTTCCTATCATAAAATTCAATTCCCACAATCTCTCGCTTTCCCCATCATGCAATCCAATTCCCACAAACTCTCTCTTTCCCATAATACAATCCAATTCGCACAAACTATCTCTTCCTCATCATACAATCCAATTCGCACAAACACTCTCTTCCCCCATCATGCAATACAATTCCCACAATCTCTCTCTTCCCCATCATACAATCCAATTCCCACAAATTCTCTGTTCCCCATCATACAATCCGGTTCCCACAAGCTCTCTGTTCCCCCAAAATTAAATTCAATTCCCACAAACTCTGTCTTCCCCATCATGCAATCCAATTCCAACAAACTCTTTGTTCCCCATCATGCAATCCAGTCCCCACAAGCTCACTCTTCCCCCATCATACAATTCAATTCCCACAATTTCTCTCTTCGAAATCATACAATCCAATTCCCACAAACTCGCTCTTCCCCTATTGTGCAATCCAGTTCCCACACTCTTTCTTTCCCCATCATACAATCCAATTCCCACAAACTCTTTCTTCCCCATAATGCAATCCAATTCCCACAAACTATCTCTTCCCCATCATACAATCCAATTCCCACAAACTCTCTCTTTCCTATAATACAATCCAAATCGCACAAAATATCTCTTCCCCATCATACAATCCAATTCCCACAATCTCTCTCTTCCCCATCATACAATCCAATTCCCAGAAACTCTCTGTTCCCCATCATGCAATCCAGTTCCAGCAAGCTCACTCTTCCCCCATCATACAATCCAGTTCCCACAAACGCTCTCTTCCCAATCATACAATCCAATTCCCACAAACTCTCTCCTTTTCTATCATACAATCCAATTCCCACATACTCTCTCTCTTCCCGATCATACAATCCAATTCCCACAAACTCACTCTTTCCCATTATACAAACGAATTCCCACAAGCTCTCTCTTCCCCTTCATAAAATTTAATTCCCACAAACACTCTCTTTTCCTATCATAAAATTCAATTCCCACAATCTCTCGCTTTCCCCATCATGCAATCCAATTCCCACAAACTCTCTCTTTCCCATAATACAATCCAATTCGCACAATCTATCTCTTCCTCATCATACAATCCAATTCGCACAAACACTCTCTTCCCCCATCATGCAATACAATTCCCACAATCTCTCTCTTCCCCATCATACAATCCAATTCCCACAAATTCTCTGTTCCCCATCATACAATCCGGTTCCCACAAGCTCTCTGTTCCCCCAAAATTAAATTCAATTCCCACAAACTCTGTCTTCCCCATCATGCAATCCAATTCCAACAAACTCATTGTTCCCCACCATGCAATCCAGTCCCCACAAGCTCACTCTTCACCCATCATACAATTCAATTCCCACAATTTCTCTCTTCGAAATCATACAATCCAATTCCCACAAACTCGCTCTTCCCCTATTGTGCAATCCAGTTCCCACACTCTTTCTTTCCCCATCATACAATCCAATTCCCACAAACTCTTTCTTCCCCATAATGCAATCCAATTCCCACAAACTATCTCTTCCCCATCATACAATCCAATTCCCACAAACTCTCTCTTTCCTATAATACAATCCAAATCGCACAAAATATCTCTTCCCCATCATACAATCCAATTCCCACAATCTCTCTCTTCCCCATCATACAATCCAATTCCCAGAAATTCTCTGTTCCCCATCATGCAATCCAGTTCCAGCAAGATCACTCTTCCCCCATCATACAATCCAGTTCCCACAAACGCTCTCTTCCCAATCATACAATCCAATTCCCACAAACTCGCACTTCCCCAATAGAACAATTCAGTTTCCACAAACTCTGTCTTTCCCCAACATACAATCCAATTCCCAGATCTCTCTCTTCCCCATCATACAATCCAATACCCACAAACTCGCTCTTCCCCTATTATACAATCCAGTTCACACAAACTCTGTTTTTCCCCATTACACAATCCAATTCCCACAAACTCTTCGTTCCCCATCGTACAATCCATGTCCCACAAGCTCTCTGTTCCCCCAACACATAATCGAGTTGCCACAAGCTCTCTGTTCCCCCAACATACAATCCAAATCCCACAAACTCGCTCTTTCCCCATCATACAACCCGGTTCCCACAAGCTCTCTGTTCACCCAAAATTAAATTGAATTCCCAGAAACTCTCTCTTCCCCATCATGCATTCCAATACCCACAAACTCTCTGTTCCCCATCATGCAATCCAGTTCCCACAAGCTCACTCTTCCCCCATCATACAATTTAATTCCCACAATCTATCTCTTCCAAATCATACAATCCAATTCCCACAAACTCTCTCTTCCCGATAATACAATCCAATTCCCACAAACTATCTCTTCCCCATGATACAATCCAATTCCCACAATCTCTCTCTTCCCCATCATACAATCCAATTCCCAGAAATTCTCTGTTCCCCATCATGCAATCCAGTTCCAGCAAGCTCACTCTTCCCCCATCATACAATTCAGTTCCCACAAACGCTCTCTTCCCCATCATACAATCCAATTCCCACAAACTCGCACATCCCCAATAGAACAATTCAGTTTCCACAAACTCTGTCTTTCCCCAACTTACAATCCAATTCCCACATCTCTCTCTTCCCCATCATACAATCCAATTCCCACAAACTCTCTCTTCCCCATCATACAATCCAATTCCCTCAGACTCTCTCGTCCCCCATCATAGAATCCAATTCCCACAAACTCTCTGTTCCCCATCATGCAATCCAGTACCCACAAGCTCACGCTTTCCCCATCATACAATTCAATTCCCACAATCTCTCCCTTCCCCATCAAACAATCCAATACCCACAAACTCGCTCTTCCCCTATTCTACAATCCAGTTCACACAAACTCTGTTTTTCCCCATTATACAATCCAACTCCCACAAACTCTTCGTTCCCCATCGTACAATCCATGTCCCACAAGCTCTCTGTTCCCCCAACATATAATCCAATTCCCACAAACTCACTGTTCCCGATCATACAATCCAATGCCCACAAACTCTCTCTTCCCCCATCATACAATCCAGTTCCCAGAAACGCTCTCTTCGCCATGATACGATCCAATTCCCACAAAATCTATCTTTCCCCATTATACAATCCAATTCCCACAAACTCTTTCTTTCCCCATCCTACAATCCAATTCTCACATACTCTCTCTACCCCATTGTACAATCGAATTGCAACAAGCTCTCTGCTCCCCCATTATACAATCCAATTCCCACAACCTCTCTCTTTCCCATCATACAATCCAATTCCTACAAACTCTCTTTCCCCATCATAAAATCCAATCCCCACAAAATCTCTCTTTCCCCATCATGCAATTCATTTCCCATAAGCTCTCTTTTCCACATCATACAATCCAATTCCCACACACTCTATCATTCCCCATTATACAATCCAATTCCCACAAACTCTCTCGTTCCCGATCATACAATCTAATTCCCACGAACTCTCTCCTTTCCCATCATACAATCCAATTCCCACATACCCTCTCTCTTCCCGATCATACAATCCAATTCCCACAAACTCACTCTTTCCCATTATACAATCGAATTCCCATAAACTCTTTCTTCCCCATCATAAAATTTAATTCCCACAAACTCTCTCTTTTCCTATCATAAAATCCATTTCCCACAATCTCTCGCTTTCCCCATCATACAATCCAATTCCCACAAACTCTCTCTTTCCCATAATACAATCCAATTCGCACAAACTATCTCCTCCACGTCATACAATCCAATTCCCACAAACACTCTCTTCCCCCATCATGCAATACAATTCCCACAAACTCTCTGTTCCCCATCATGCAATCCAATTCCCACAAACTCTCTGTTCCCCATCATGCAATCCAGTTCCCACAAGCTCAATCTTCCCCCATCATACAAATCAATTCCCACAATCTCTCTCTTCCAAATCATACAATCCAATTCCCACAAACTCACTCTTGCACTATTGTGTAATCCAGTTCCCACAAACTCTTTCTTTCCCCATCATACAAACCAATTCCCACAAACTATCTCTTCCCCATTATACAATCCAATTCCCACAAAATCTCACTTTCCCATAATAGAATCCAATTCGCACAAACTATCTCTTCCCCATCATACAATCCAATTCCCACAAACACTCCCTTCCCCCATCATGCAATACAATTCCCACAATCTCTCTCTTCCCCATCATACAATCCAATTTCCAGAAATTCTCTGTTCCCCATCATACAATCCTGTTCCCACAAGCCCTCTGTTCCCCGAAAATGCAATCCAATTCCCACAAACTCTCTCGTTCCCCATCATGCAACCCAATTCCCACAAACTCTCTGTTCCCCATCCGCAATCCAGTTCCCGGAAGCTCATTCTTCCCCCACCATACAATCCAGTTCCCACAAACTCTTTCTTTCCCCATCATACAATCCAATTCCCACAAACTCGCACTTCCCCAATAGTACAATTCAGTTTCCACAATCTTTGTCTTTCCCCATCATACAATCCAATTCCCACATCTCTCTCTTCCCGCATCATACAATCCAGTTCCCACAAACGCACTCTTCCCCATCATACAATCCAATACCCACAATCTCACTCTTCCCCTATCACACAATCCAATTCCCACAAACTCTCTCTTTCCCATCATACAATCCAATTCCTACAAACTCTCTCTTTCCCACAATACAATCCAACTCGCACAAACTATCTCTTCCCCATCATACAATCCAATTCCCACAAACACTCTCTTCCCCCACCATGCAATACAATTCCCACAAATTCTCTGTTCCCCATCATACAATCCGGTTCCCACAAGCTCTCTGTTCCCCCAAAATTAAATTCAATTCCCACAAACTCTCTCTTCCCCATCATGCAATCCAATTCCCACAAACTCTCTGTTCCCCACCATGCAATCCAGTTCCCACAAGCTCACTCTTACCCCATCATACAATTTAATTCCCACAATCTCTCTCTTCCAAATCATACAATCCAATTCCCACAATCTCTCTCTTCCCCATCATACAATCCAATTTCCAGAAATTCTCTGTTCCCCATCATACAATCCGGTTCCCACAACCTCTCTGCTCCCCCAAAATGAAATCCAATTCCCACAAACTCTCTCTTTCCCCATCATGCAACCCAATTCCCACAAACTCTCTGTTCCCCATCATGCAATCCAGTTCCCGGAAGCTCATTCTTCCCCCATCATAGAATTCAATTCCCACAAACTCTCTCTTCCCCATCATACAATCCAATTCCCACAAACTCGCTCTTCCCCTATCATGCAATCCAATTCCCAGAAACTCTGTCTTTCCCCATCATACAATCTAATTCCCACAAACTCTCTGTTCCCCATCATACAATCCAAGCCCACAAACTCTCTTTTCCCCCATCATACAATCCAGTTCCCAGAAACGCTCTCTTCCCCATCATACAATCCAATTCCCACAAACTCTCTCTTCCTCATCATACAATCCAATTCCCACAAACTCACTCTTCCCCTATTGTACACTCCAGTTTCCACAAACTCTGTCTTTCCCCATCATACAATCCAATTCCCACATCTCTCTCTTCACCCATCATACAATCCAGTTCCCACAAACGCACTCTTCCCCATCATACAATCCAATTCCCACAAAATCTCTCTTTCCCATCAGACAATCCAATACCCACAATCTCACTCTTCCCCCATCACACAATCCAATTCCCACAAACTCTCTCTTTCCCATCATACAATCCAATTCCTACAAACTCTGTCTTTCCCCATCATACAATCCAATCCCCACACACTCTATCATTCCCCATTATACAATCCAATTCCCACAAACTCTCTCGTTCCCCATTATACAATCCAATTCCCACGAACTCTCTCCTTTCCCATCATACAATCCAATTCCCACATACTCTCTCTCTTCCCGATCATACAATCCAATTCTCACAAACTCTCTCTTCCCCATCATAAAATTTAATTCCCACAAACTCTCTCTTTTCCTATCATAAAATTCAATTCCCACAATCTCTCGCTTTCCCCATCATACAATTCAATTCCCACAAACACTCTCTTTCCCATAATACAATCCAATTCGCACAAACTATCTCTTCCCCATCATACAATCCAATTCCCACAAACACCCTCTTCCCCCATCATGCAATACAATTACCACAAATTCTCTCTTCCCCATCATACAATCCGGTTCCCACAAGTTCTCTGTTCCCCCAAAATTAAATTCAATTCCCACAAACTCTCTCTTCCCCATCATGCAATCCAATTCCCACAAACTCTCTGTTCCCCATCATGCAATCCAGTTCCCACAAGCTCACTCTTACCCCATCATACAATTTAATTCCCACAATCTCCCTCTTCCAAATCATACAATCCAATTCCCACAAGCTCGCTCTTCCCCTATTGAGCAATCCAGTTCCCACAAACTCTTTCTTTCCCCATCATACAATCCAATTCCCACAAACTCTCTCTTCCCCCCCCATAATACAATCCAATTCCCACAAACTATCTCTTTCCCATCATACAATCCAATTCCCACAAACTCTCTCTTCCCCATCATTCAATCCAATTACCACAAACTATCTCTTTCCCATAATACAATCCAATTCGCACAAACTATCTCTTCCCCATCATACAATCCAATTTCCACAAACACTCTCTTCCCCCATCATGCAATACAATTCCCACAATCTCTCTCTTCCCCATCATACAATCCAATTTCCAGAAATTCTCTGTTCCCCATCATACAATCCGGTTCCCACAAGCTCTCTGCTCCCCGAAAATGAAATCCAATTCCCACAAACTCTCTCTTTCCCATCATGCAACCCAATTCCCACAAACTCTCTGTTCCCCATCATGCAATCCAGTTCCCGGAAGCTCATTCTTCCCCCAGCATACAATTCAATTCACTCAAACTCACTCTTCCCCATCATACAAACCAATTCCCACAAACTCGCTCTTCCCCTATTGTACAATCCAGTTTCCACAAACTCCGTCTTTCCCCATCATACAATCCAATTCCCACATCTCTCTCTTCCCGCATCATACAATCCAATACCCACAATCTCACTCTTCCCCTATCACACAATCCAATTCCCACAAACTCTCTCTTTCCCATCATACAATCCAATTCCTACAAACTCTCTCTTTCCCACAATACAATCCAATTCGCACAAACTATCTCTTCCCCATCATACAATCCAATTCCCACAAACACTCTCTTCCTCCACCATGCAATACAATTCCCACAAATTCTCTGTTCCCCATCATACAATCCGGTTCCCACAAGCTCTCTGTTCCCCCAAAATTAAATTCAATTCCACAAACTCTCTCTTCCCCATCATGCAATCCAATTCCCACAAACTCTCTGTTCCCCACCATGCAATCCAGTTCCCACAAGCTCACTCATACCCCATCATACAATTTAATTCCCACAATCTCTCTCTTCCAAATCATACAATCCAATTCCCACAATCTCTCTCTTCCCCATCATACAATCCAATTTCCAGAAATTCTCTGTTCCCCATCATACAATCCGGTTCCCACAACCTCTCTGCTCCCCCAAAATGAAATCCAATTCCCACAAACTCTCTCTTTCCCCATCATGCAACCCAATTCCCACAAACTCTCTGTTCCCCATCATGCAATCCAGTTCCCGGAAGCTCATTCTTCCCCCATCATACAATTCAATTCCACAAACTCTCTCTTCCCCATCATACAATCCAATTCCCACAAACTCGCTCTTCCCCTATTATGGAATTCAATTCCCAGAAACTCTGTCTTTCCCCATCATACAATCTAATTCCCACAAACTCTCTGTTCCCCATCATACAATCCAAGCCCACAAACTCTCTTTTCCCCCATCATACAATCCAGTTCCCAGAAACGCTCTCTTCCCCATCATACAATCCAATTCCCACAAACTCTCTCTTCCTCATCATACAATCCAATTCCCACAAAATCTCTCTTTCTCATCAGACAATCCAATACCCACAATCTCACTCTTCCCCCATCACACAATCCAATTCCCACAAACTCTCTCTTTCCCATCATACAATCCAATTCCTACAAACTCTGTCTTTCCCCATCATACAATCCAATCCCCACACACTCTATCATTCCCCATTATACAATCCAATTCCCACAAACTCTCTCGTTCCCCATTATACAATCCAATTCCCACGAACTCTCTCCTTTCCCATCATACAATCCAATTCCCAAATACTCTCTCTCTTCCCGATCATACAATCCAATTCTCACAAACTCTCTCTTCCCCATCATAAAATTTAATTCCCACAAACTCTCTCTTTTCCTATCATAAAATTCAATTCCCACAATCTCTCGCTTTCCCCATCATACAATCCAATTCCCACAAACACTCTCTTTCCCATAATACAATCCAATTCCACAAACACCCTCTTCCCCATCATGCAATACAATTACCACAAATTCTCTCTTCCCCACCATACAATCCGGTTCCCACAAGCTCTCTGTTCCCCCAAAATTAAATTCAATTCCCACAAACTCTCTCTTCCCCATCATGCAATCCAATTCCCAAAACTCTCTGTTCCCCATCATGCAATCCAGTTCCCACAAGCTCACTCTTACCCCATCATACAATTTAATTCCACAATCTCTCTCTTCCAAATCATACAATCCAATTCCCACAAGCTCGCTCTTCCCCTATTGAGCAATCCAGTTCCCACAAACTCTTTCTTTCCCCATCATACAATCCAATTCCCACAAACTCTCTCTTCCCCATAATAAAATCCAATTCCCACAAACTATCCCTTTCCCATCATACAATCCAATTCCCACAAACTCTCTCTTCCCCATCATTCAATCCAATTACCACAAACTATCTCTTTCCCATAATACAATCCAATTCGCACAAACTATCTCTTCCCCATCATACAATCCAATTTCCACAAACACTCTCTTCCCCCATCATGCAATACAATTCCACAATCTCTCTCTTCCCATCATACAATCCAATTTCCAGAAATTCTCTGTTCCCCATCATACAATCCGGTTCCCACAAGCTCTCTGCTCCCCGAAAATGAAATCCAATTCCCACAAACTCTCTCTTTCCCCATCATGCAACCCAATTCCCACAAACTCTCTGTTCCCCATCATGCAATCCAGTTCCCGGAAGCTCATTCTTCCCCAGCATACAATTCAATTCACACAAACTCACTCTTCCCCATCATACAATCCAATTCCCACAAACTCGCTCTTCCCCTATTATGCAATCCAATTCCCAGAAACTCTGTCTTTCCCATCATACAATCTAATTCTCACAAACTCTCTGTTCCACATCATATAATCCAATGCCCACAAACTCTCTTTTCCCCCATCATACAATCCAGTTCCCAGAAACGCTCTCTTCCCCATCATACAATCCTATTCCCACAAACTCTCTCTTCCTCATCATACAATCCAATTCCCACAAACTCACTCTTCTCCTATTGTACACTCCAGTTTCCACAAACTCTGTCTTTCCCCATCATACAATCCAATTCCCACATCTCTCTCTTCCCCCATCATACAATCCAGTTCCCACAAACGCACTCTTCCCCATCATACAATCCAATTCCCACAAAATCTCTCTTTCCCATCAGACAATCCAATACCCACAATCTCACTCTTCCCCATCACACAATCCAATTCCCACAAACTCTCTCTTTCCCATCATACAATCCAATTCCTACAAACTTTCTCTTTCCCCATCATACAATCCAATCCCCACACACTCTATCATTCCCCATTATACAATCCAATTCCCACAAACTCTCTCGTTCCCCATCATACAATCCAATTCCCACGAACTCTCTCCTTTCCCATCATACAATCCAATTCCCACATACTCTCTCTCTTCCCGATCATACAATCCAATTCCCACAAACTCTCTCTTCCCCATCATAAAATTTAATTCCTACAAACTCTCTCTTTTCCTATCATAAAATCCATTTCCCACAATCTCTCGCTTTCCCATCATACAATCCAATTCCCACAAACACTCTCTTTCCCATAATACAATCCAATTCGCACAAACTATCTCTTCCCCATCATACAATCCAATTCCCACAAACACTCTCTTGCCCCATCATGCAATACAATTCCCACAAATTCTCTCTTCCCCATCATACAATCCGGTTCCCACAAGCTCTCTGTTCCCCAAAATTAAATTCAATTCCCACAAACTCTGTCTTCCCCATCATGCTATCCAATTCCCACAAACTCTCTGTTCCCCATCATGCAATCCAGTTCCCACAAGCTCACCCTTACCCCATCGTACAATTTAATTCCCACAATCTCTCTCTTCCAAATCATACAATCCAATTCCCACAAGCTCGCTCTTCCCCTATTGAGCAATCGAGTTACCACAAACTCTTTCTTTCCCCATCATACAATCCAGTTCCCACAAACTCTCTCTTCCCCATAATACAATCCAATTCCCACAAACTATCTTTTTCCCATAATACAATCCAGTTCGCACAAACTATCTCTTCCCCATCATACAATCCAATTCCCACAAACACTGTCTTCCCCATCATGCAATACAATTCCCACAATCTCTCTCTTCCCCATCATACAATCCAATTCCCAGAAATTCTCTGTTCCCCATCATACAATCCGGTTCCCACAAGCTCTCTGTTCCCCCAAAATGCAATCCAATTCCCGCAAACTCTCTCTTCCCCATCATGCAACCCAATTCCCACAAACTCTCTGTTCCCCATCATGCAATCCAGTTCCCGCAAGCTCACTCTTCCCCATCATACAAATCAATTCCCACAAACTCTCTGTTCCACATCATACAATCCAATTCCCAGAAAATCTCTCTGACCACATCATACAATCGAATTCCCACAAACACTCTCTTCCCCATCATACAATCTAATTCCCACAAACTCTCTGTTCCCCATAATACAATCCAATTCCCACAAACTATCTCTTTCCCATCATACAATCCAATTCCCACAAACTCTCTCTTCCCCATCATTCAATCCAATTACCACAAACTATCTCTTTCCCATAATACAATCCAATTCGCACAAACTATCTCTTCCCCATCATACAATCCAATTTCCACAAACACTCTCTTCCCCATCATGCAATACAATTCCCACAATCTCTCTCTTCCCCATCATACAATCCAATTTCCAGAAATTCTCTGTTCCCCATCATACAATCCGGTTCCCACAAGCTCTCTGCTCCCCGAAAATGAAATCCAATTCCCACAAACTCTCTCTTTCCCCATCATGCAACCCAATTCCCACAAACTCTCTGTTCCCCATCATGCAATCCAGTTCCCGGAAGCTCATTCTTCCCCCAGCATACAATTCAATTCACACAAACTCACTCTTCCCCATCATACAAACCAATTCCACAAACTCGCTCTTCCCCTATTGTACAATCCAGTTTCCACAAACTCCGTCTTTCCCCATCATACAATCCAATTCCCACATCTCTCTCTTCCCGCATCATACAATCCAGTTCCCACAAACGCACTCTTCCCCATCATACAATCCAATACCCACAATCTCACTCTTCCCCTATCGCACAATCCAATTCCCACAAACTCTCTCTTTCCCATCATACAATCCAATTCCTACAAACTCTCTCTTTCCCACAATACAATCCAATTCGCACAAAGTATCTCTTCCCCATCATACAATCCAATTCCCACAAACACTCTCTTCCCCCACCATGCAATACAATTCCCACAAATTCTCTGTTCCCCATCATACAATCCGGTTCCCACAAGCCCTCTGTTCCCCCAAAATTATATTCAATTCCCACAAACTCTCTCTTCCCCATCATGCAATCCAATTCCCACAAACTCTCTGTTCCCCACCATGCAATCCAGTTCCCACAAGCTCACTCTTACCCCATCATACAATTTAATTCCCACAATCTCTCTCTTCCAAATCATACAATCCAATTTCCACAATCTCTCTCTTCCCATCATACAATCCAATTTCCAGAAATTCTCTGTTCCCCATCATACAACCCGGTTCCCACAACCTCTCTGCTCCCCCAAAATGAAATCCAATTCCCACAAACTCTCTGTTCCCCATCATGCAATCCAGTTCCCGGAAGCTCATTCTTCCCCCATCATACAATTCAATTCCCACAAACTCTCTCTTCCCCATCATACAATCCAATTCCCACAAACTCGCTCTTCCCCTATTATGCAATTCAATTCCCAGAAACTCTGGTCTTTCCCCATCATACAATCTAATTCCCACAAACTCTCTGTTCCCCATCATACAATCCAAGCCCACAAACTCTCTTCTCCTCTATCATACAATCCAGTTCCCAGAAACGCTCTCTTCCCCATCATACAATCCAATTCCCACAAACTCTCTCTTCCTCATCATACAATCCAATTCCCACAAAATCTCTCTTTCTCATCAGACAATCCAATACCCACAATCTCACTCTTCCCCATCACACAATCCAATTCCCACAAACTCTCTCTTTCCCATCATACAATCCAATTCCTACAAACTCTGTCTTTCCCCATCATACAATCCAATCCCCACACACTCTATCATTCCCCATTATACAATCCAATTCCCACAAACTCTCTCGTTCCCCATTATACAATCCAATTCCCACGAACTCTCTCCTTTCCATCATACAATCCAATTCCCAAATACTCTCTCTCTCCAGATCATACAATCCAATTCCCACAAACACTCTCTTCCCCACCATGCAATACAATTCCCACAAATTTTCTGTTCCCCATCATACAATCCGGTTCCCACAAGCTCTCTGTTCCCCCAAATTAAATTCAATTCCCACAAACTCTCTCTTCCCCATCATGCAATCCAATTCCCACAAACTCTCTGTTCCCCACCATGCAATCCAGTTCCCACAAGCTCACTCTTACCCCATCATACAATTTAATTCCCACAATCTCTCTCTTCCAAATCATACAATCCAATTCCCACAATCTCTCTCTTCCCCATCATACAATCCAATTTCCAGAAATTCTCTGTTCCCCATCATACAATCCGGTTCCCACAACCTCTCTGCTCCCCCAAAATGAAATCCAATTCCCACAAACTCTCTCTTTCCCCATCATGCAATCCAGTTCCCGGAAGCTCATTCTTCCCCATCATACAATTCAATTCACACAAACTCTCTCTTCCCCATCATACAATCCAATTCCCACAAACTCGCTCTTCCCCTATCATGCAATCCAATTCCCAGAAACTCTGTCTTTCCCCATCATACAATCTAATTCCCAAAAACTCTCTGTTCCCATCATACAATCCAAGCCCACAAACTCTCTTTTCCCCATCATACAATCCAGTTCCCAGAAACGCTCTCTTCCCCATCATACAATCCAATTCCCACAAACTCTGTCTTTCCCCATCATACAATCCAATTCCCACATCTCTCTCTTCACCCATCATACAATCCAGTTCCCACAAACGCACTCTTCCCCATCATACAATCCAATTCCACAAAATCTCTCTTTCCCATCAGACAATCCAATACCCACAATCTCACTCTTCCCCCATCACACAATCCAATTCCCACAAACTCTCTCTTTCCCATCATACAATCCAATTCCTACAAACTCTGTCTTTCCCCATCATACAATCCAATCCCCACACACTCTATCATTCCCCATTATACAATCCAATTCCCACAAACTCTCTCGTTCCCCATTATACAATCCAATTCCCACGAACTCTCTCCTTTCCCATCATACAATCCAATTCCCACATACTCTCTCTCTTCCCGATCATACAATCCAATTCTAACAAACTCTCTCTTCCCCATCATAAAATTTAATTCCCACAAACTCTCTCTTTTCCTATCATAAAATTCAATTCCACAATCTCTCGCTTTCCCCATCATACAATTCAATTCCCACAAACACTCTCTTTCCCATAATACAATCCAATTCGCACAAACTATCTCTTCCCCATCATACAATCCAATTCCCACAAACACCCTCTTCCCCCATCATGCAATACAATTACCACAAATTCTCTCTTCCCCATCATACAATCCGGTTCCCACAAGCTCTCTGTTCCCCCAAAATTAAATTCAATTCCCACAAACTCTCTCTTCCCCATCATGCAATCCAATTCCCACAAACTCTCTGTTCCCCATCATGCAATCCAGTTCATACAAGCTCACTCTTACCCCATCATACAATTTAATTCCCACAATCTCTCTCTTCCAAATCATACAATCCAATTCCCACAAACTCGCTCATCCCCTATTGAGCAATCCAGTTCCCACAAACTCTTTCTTTCCCCATCATACAATCCAATTCCCACAAACTCTCTCTTCCCCATAATACAATCCAATTCCCACAAACTATCTCTTTCCCATCATACAATCCAATTCCCACAAACTCTCTCTTCCCCATCATTCAATCCAATTACCACAAACTATCTCTTTCCATAATACAATCCAATTCGCACAAACTATCTCTTCCCCATCATACAATCCAATTTCCAGAAATTCTCTGTTCCCCATCATGCAATCCGGTTCCCACAAGCTCTCTGCTCCCCGAAAATGAAATCCAATTCCCACAAACTCTCTCTTTCCCCATCATGCAACCCAATTCCCACAAACTCTCTGTTCCCCATCATGCAATCCAGTTCCCGGAAGCTCATTCTTCCCCCAGCATACAATTCAATTCACACAAACTCACTCTTCCCCATCATACAAACCAATTCCCACAAACTCGCTCTTCCCCTATTGTACAATCCAGTTTCCACAAACTCCGTCTTTCCCATCATACAATCCAATTCCCACATCTCTCTCTTCCCGCATCATACAATCCAATACCCACAATCTCACTCTTCCCCTATCACACAATCCAATTCCCACAAACTCTCTCTTTCCCATCATACAATCCAATTCCTACAAACTCTCTCTTTCCCACAATACAATCCAATTCGCACAAACTATCTCTTCCCCATCATACAATCCAATTCCCACAAACACTCTCTTCCCCCACCATGCAATACAATTCCCACAAATTCTCTGTTCCCCATCATACAATCCGGTTCCACAAGCTCTCTGTTCCCCCAAAATTAAATTCAATTCCACAAACTCTCTCTTCCCCATCATGCAATCCAATTCCCACAAACTCTCTGTTCCCCACCATGCAATCCAGTTCCCACAAGCTCACTCATACCCCATCATACAATTTAATTCCCACAATCTCTCTCTTCCAAATCATACAATCCAATTCCCACAATCTCTCTCTTCCCCATCATACAATCCAATTTCCAGAAATTCTCTGTTCCCCATCATACAATCCGGTTCCACAACCTCTCTGCTCCCCCAAAATGAAATCCAATTCCCACAAACTCTCTCTTTCCCCATCATGCAACCCAATTCCCACAAACTCTCTGTTCCCCATCATGCAATCCAGTTCCCGGAAGCTCATTCTTCCCCCATCATACAATTCAATTCCCACAAACTCTCTCTTCCCCATCATACAATCTAATTCCCACAAACTCTCTGTTCCCCATCATACAATCCAAGCCCACAAACTCTCTTTTCCCCCATCATACAATCCAGTTCCCAGAAACGCTCTCTTCCCCATCATACAATCCAATTCCCACAAACTCTCTCTTCCTCATCATACAATCCAATTCCCACAAAATCTCTCTTTCTCATCAGACAATCCAATACCCACAATCTCACTCTTCCCCATCACACAATCCAATTCCCACAAACTCTCTCTTTCCCATCATACAATCCAATTCCTACAAACTCTGTCTTTCCCCATCATACAATCCAATCCCCACACACTCTATCATTCCCCATTATACAATCCAATTCCCACAAATTCTCTCGTTCCCCATTATACAATCCAATTCCCACGAACTCTCTCCTTTCCCATCATACAATCCAATTCCCAAATACTCTCTCTCTTCCCGATCATACAATCCAATTCTCACAAACTCTCTCTTCCCATCATAAAATTTAATTCCCACAAACTCTCTCTTTTCCTATCATAAAATTCAATTCCCACAATCTCTCGCTTTCCCATCATACAATCCAATTCCCACAAACACTCTCTTTCCCATAATACAATCCAATTCCCACAAACACCCTCTTCCCCCATCATGCAATACAATTACCACAAATTCTCTCTTCCCCACCATACAATCCGGTTCCCACAAGCTCTCTGTTCCCCCAAAATTAAATTCAATTCCCACAAACTCTCTCTTCCCCATCATGCAATCCAATTCCCAAAAACTCTCTGTTCCCCATCATGCAATCCAGTTCCCACAAGCTCACTCTTACCCCATCATACAATTTAATTCCCACAATCTCTCTCTTCCAAATCATACAATCCAATTCCCACATGCTCGCTCTTCCCCTATTGAGCAATCCAGTTCCACAAACTCTTTCTTTCCCCATCATACAATCCAATTCCCACAAACTCTCTCTTCCCATAATACAATCCAATTCCCACAAACTATCCCTTTCCCATCATACAATCCAATTCCCACAAACTCTCTCTTCCCCATCATTCAATCCAATTACCACAAACTATCTCTTTCCCATAATACAATCCAATTCGCACAAACTATCTCTTCCCCATCATACAATCCAATTTCCACAAACACTCTCTTCCCCCATCATGCAATACAATTCCCACAATCTCTCTCTTCCCCATCATACAATCCAATTTCCAGAAATTCTCTGTTCCCCATCATACAATCCGGTTCCCACAAGCTCTCTGCTCCCCGAAAATGAAATCCAATTCCCACAAACTCTCTCTTTCCCCATCATGCAACCCAATTCCCACAAACTCTCTGTTCCCCATCATGCAATCCAGTTCCCGGAAGCTCATTCTTCCCCCAGCATACAATTCAATTCACACAAACTCACTCTTCCCCATCATACAATCCAATTCCCACAAACTCGCTCTTCCCCTATTATGCAATCCAATTCCCAGAAACTCTGTCTTTCCCCATCATACAATCTAATTCTCACAAACTCTCTGTTCCACATCATATAATCCAATGCCCACAAACTCTCTTTTCCCCCATCATACAATCCAGTTCCCAGAAACGCTCTCTTCCCCATCATACAATCCTATTCCCACAAACTCTCTCTTCCTCATCATACAATCCAATTCCCACAAACTCACTCTTCCCCTATTGTACACTCCAGTTTCCACAAACTCTGCCTTTCCCCATCATACAATCCAATTCCCACATCTCTCTCTTCCCCCATCATACAATCCAGTTCCCACAAACGCACTCTTCCCCATCATACAATCCAATTCCCACAAAATCTCTCTTTCCCATCAGACAATCCAATACCCACAATCTCACTCTTCCCCCATCACACAATCCAATTCCCACAAACTCTCTCTTTCCCATCATACAATCCAATTCCTACAAACTTTCTCTTTCCCCATCATACAATCCAATCCCCACACACTCTATCATTCCCCATTATACAATCCAATTCCCACAAACTCTCTCGTTCCCCATCATACAATCCAATTCCCACGAACTCTCTCCTTTCCCATCATACAATCCAATTCCCACATACTCTCTCTCTTCCCGATCATACAATCCAATTCCCACAAACTCTCTCTTCCCCATCATAAATTTAATTCCTACAAACTCTCTCTTTTCCTGTCATAAAATCCATTTCCCACAATCTCTCGCTTTCCCCATCATACAATCCAATTCCCACAAACACTCTCTTTCCATAATACAATCCAATTCGCACAAACTATCTCTTCCCCATCATACAATCCAATTCCCACAAACACTCTCTTCCCCCATCATGCAATACAATTCCCACAAATTCTCTCTTCCCCATCATACAATCCGGTTCCCACAAGCTCTCTGTTCCCCCAAAATTAAATTCAATTCCCACAAACTCTGTCTTCCCCATCATGCTATCCAATTCCCACAAACTCTCTGTTCCCCATCATGCAATCCAGTTCCCACAAGCTCACCCTTACCCCATCGTACAATTTAATTCCCACAATCTCTCTCTTCCAAATCATACAATCCAATTCCCACAAGCTCGCTCTTCCCCTATTGAGCAATCGAGTTACCACAAACTCTTTCTTTCCCCATCATACAATCCAGTTCCCACAAACTCTCTCTTCCCCATAATACAATCCAATTCCCACAAACTATCTTTTTCCCATAATACAATCCAGTTCGCACAAACTATCTCTTCCCCATCATACAATCCAATTCCCACAAACACTGTCTTCCCCCATCATGCAATACAATTCCCACAATCTCACTCTTCCCCATCATACAATCCAATTCCCAGAAATTCTCTGTTCCCCATCATACAATCCGGTTCCCACAAGCTCTCTGTTCCCCAAAATGCAATCCAATTCCCGCAAACTCTCTCTTTCCCCATCATGCAACCCAATTCCCACAAACTCTCTGTTCCCCATCATGCAATCCAGTTCCCGCAAGCTCACTCTTCCCCCATCATACAAATCAATTCCCACAAACTCTCTGTTCCACATCATACAATCCAATTCCCAGAAAATCTCTCTGACCACATCATACAATCGAATTCCCACAAACACTCTCTTCCCCATCATACAATCTAATTCCCACAAACTCTCTGTTCCCCATCATGCAATCCAGTTTCCAGAATCTCACTCTTCCCCATCATACCATTCAATTCCCACAAACTCGCTATTCCCCTATAATACAATCCAGTTCCCACAAACTCTGTCTTTCCCCATCATACTATCCAATTCTCACATCTCTCTTCCCCATAATACAATCCAATTTCCACAAACACTCTCTTCCCCAACATACAATCCAATAACACAAACTCTCTCCTCCCATCATATAATCCAATGCCCACAAACTCTCTCTTTCCCATCATACATTCTAGTTCCCACAAACGCTCTCTTTCCTCAGCATACAATCCAATACCCAAAAACTCTTTCTTCCCCAACATACAATCCAATTGCCACAAACTCTCTCTTCCCAATAATACAATCCAATTCCCACAAACTCTCTATTCCCCATCAAACAATCCAATTCCAACAAACTCTATCTTCCCCAATGTTACAATCCAATTCCCACAAACTCTCTGTTCCCCATCATACAATCCAATTCGCACAAACTCTCTCCTCCCCATCATACAATCCAATTCCCAGTGACTTTCTCGTCCCCATCAGGCAATACATTTCCCACAAGCACACATTTCCCCCATCATACAATCCAATTACCACAAACTCGCTCTTCCCCTATTATACAATCCAGTTCCTACAAACTCAGTCTTTCCCCATCATACAATCCAATTCCCAAATCTCTGTCTTCCCCAGCATACAATCCAATTCCCACAAACTCTCTCCACCCCATCATAAAATCCAATTCCCACGAACTCTCTCTTCCTCATCATGCAATCCAATTCCCACAAACTCTCTCTTTCCCATCATACAATCCAATTCCCACAAACTCTCTCTTTCCCATCATACAATCCAATTCCCACAAACTCTCTCCTCCCCATCATACAATCCAATTCCCACAAACTCTCTCTTCCCCATCATGCAATCAAGTTCCCACAAGCTCACACTTCCCCCATCATACAATTCAATTCCCACAATCTCTCTCTTCCCCATCATACAATCCAATTCCCACAAACTCTCTCCTCCCCATCATAAAATCCAATTCCCACAATCTCTCGCTTTCCCCTTCATACAATCCAATTCCCACAAACTCTCTCTTTCCCATAATACAATCCAATTCCCACAATCTCACTATTCCCCATCATACAATCCGTTTCCCACAAGCTCTCTGTTCCCCCAACATGCAATCCAATTTCCACAATCTCTCTCTTTCTAAATCATGCAATCCAATTCCTTCAAACTCTCCCCATCATGCAATCCAGTTCCCATAAGGTCACTCTTCCCCCACCATACAATTCAATTCCCACAACGTCTCTGTTCCCATCGTACAATCCAATTCCCACAATCTCTCGCTTTCCCCATCATACAATCCAATTCCCACAAACTCTGTCTTTCCCATAATACAATCCAATTCGCACAAACTATCTCTTCCCCATCATACAATCCAATTCCCACAAACACTCTCTTCCCCCATAATGCAATACAATTCCCACAAATTCTCTCTTCCCCATCATACAATCCGGTCCCCACAAGCTCTCTGTTCCCCCAAAATTAAATTCAATTCCCACAAACTCTCTCTTCCCCATCATGCAATCCAATTCCACAAACTCTCTGTTCCCCATCATGCAATCCAGTTGACACAAGCTCACTCTTACCCCATCATACAATGTAATTCCCACAATGTCTCTTTCCCATCATACAATCCAATTCCCACAAACTCTCTCTTCCCCATCATTCAATCCAATTACCACAAACTATCTCGTTACCATAATACAATCCAATTCGCACAAACTATCTCTTCTCCATCATACAATCCAATTCCCACAAAAACTCTCTTCCCCCATCATGCAATACAATTCCCACAATCTCTCTCTTCCCCATCATACAATCCAATTCCCAGAAATTCTCTATTCCCCATCATACAATCCGGTTCCCACAAGCTCTCTGTTCCCCCAAAATGCAATCCAATTCCCACAAACTCTCTCTTTCCCCATCATGCAACCCAATTCCCACAAACTCTCTGTTCCCCATCATGCAATCCAATTCCCACAAACTCTCTCTTCCCCATCATACAATCCAATTCCCACAAACTCGCTCTTCCCCTATTATGCAATCCAATTCCCAGAAACTCTGTCCTTCCCCATCATACAATCCAATGCCCACAAACTCTCTTTTCCCCCATCATACAATACAGTTCCCACAAACGCTCTCTTCCCCATCATACAATCCAATTCCCACA